>NC_083225.1:189927737-189965020 GCF_032191835.1 Heteronotia binoei
CATTTTACCGATCTCGGAAGGAAGGCTGAGTCAACCTCGGGCCGCCTACCTGAATCCAGCTTCCGCCGGGATCGAACTCAGGTCGTGAGCAGAGAGTTCAGAGCGCAGTACTGCAGTACTGCTGCTTTACCACTGCGCCACGGGGCCGCTTCCAAAAACAAATACATTTTTTGAAAATATTGTATTACTTTGGAGCGTTCCACGTTCTGTAGTTGCTGCTGTGCATGAACGAAAACGAGTGATGATTCGTAACGGAGAGTTTTACTTGGAATTCATACAGCTGTTCTTGCGTTCCATTGTACTGACACTGTGCGACCGCTTGGGATGGTTATGAAAGCTCGCTGACCAACCTTGAACCAGTTGTGCACGCACGCGCACACACACACACCCCGGTCTTCCTCGCAGGTTTGTTGTGCGGATAAAACGGAGGACAGGAGAACAATGTTAACTGAGTCACAACTGAGTCCCCGTTGGGAGAAAAAACGGGGGTATAAACCAACCCAGCAAACAAGTCCATTTGCTCATTTAGCAGAATAACGAATAAATGAAAAGGAATTAAAAGTTTTTAAGCAAGCTCCCCAACAGGTCGGCTTTCACAGAAACGCGGCGAGGCTACAGGACGCTTACCAGTGGTGATGTATTCGGCCACGAGTTCGGATTCCACCACAGCAATGGAGGGGCTTTCCGGAGAGTGGCGTTTCTCCTGGGCCATCTGAATGGGGACGGCCATCTGGCTCAGATCGATGGTCGGCTGCCTTGGCTTGGAGTCCAGCTTCTCCTTCACTGCAAAGGAAAGCGAGCGGGCAACGCCGTCAAGCCAAAAATAAGAGACCCCGGATCCATTTTTACCTCTGTGGCATCCTGTACCAAACGCTGGTATAGGCCTCCCCGTCTCCCAAGAAGCTCCACAGTGTGTGTGGATTTGATCCTTACAGAGCTTTTTTTGTAGCAGGAGCTCCTTTGCATATTAGGCCGCACCCCCCTGATGTAGCCAATCCTCCGGAGCTTACAGTAGGCCCTGTACTAACAGCCCTGTAAGCTCTTGGAGGATTGGCTACATCAGGGAGGTGTGGCCCAGGGGTGGAATTCTAGCAGAGGCTCCTTTGCATATTAGGCCACACCTCCCTGATGCAGCCAATCCTCCTGGAGCTTCCTGTAAGCTCTTGGAGGATTGGCTTTATCAGGGGTGTGTGGCCCAGGGGTGGAATTCTAGCAGAAGCTCCTTTGCATATTAGGCCACACCCCCTGATTTAGCCAGTCCTCCTGGAGCTTCCAGTAGGCCCAGTACTAAGAGCCCTGTAAACTCTTGGAGGATTGGCTACACCAGGGAGGTGTGTGGAATTCTAGCAGAAGCTCCTTTGCATATTAGGCTACACCTCTCTGATGTAGCCAATCCTTCTGGAGTTTACATAGGCCCTGTACTAAGAGCCCTTTAAGCTGTTAGAGGATTGGCTACATCGGGGGGGGGGGGGGGGCGGAGCCTGATATGCAAAGGAGTTCCTACTACAAAAAAAGCCCTGGCCTTAAAAATCCCACGTGTGGTGCAGGCCAGGCTGAGAGAGGGTGATGGGCCCCCAAGGTCACCCAAGTTTGCTTCCTGGCTGCGCAGGGAATTGGAACTTGGGTGTTTGCTGCTGCTGATTACCAAGTGTATGTTCCATACGAGCTTAGAAGGCAGGGGTGGCCAAACTTGCTTAATGTAAGAGCCACACAGAATGTCAGATGTTTCACAGACTCACGGAATCCTAGAGTCGGAAGGGACCTCCAGAGAAATCTAGTCCAACCCCCTGCACAATGCAGGAAACTCACAAACGCCTTCCCCTAAATTCGCAGGATCTTCATTGCTGTCAGATGGCCATCTCGCCTCTGTTTAAAAACCTCCAAGGAAGGAGAGCCGATCACCTCCCGAGGAAGCCTGTTCCACTGAGGAACTGCTTTAACGGTCAGGAAGTTCTTCCTAATGTTGAGCCAGAAACTCTTTTGATTTAATTTCCACCCACTGGTTCTGGTCCAACCTTCCGGGGCCACAGAAAACAATTGCACCCCATCCTCTATAGGACAGCCCTTCAAGTCCGTGAAGATGGTGATCGTATCACCTCTCAGCCGCCTCCTCTCCAGGCTAAACATCCCCAGCTCCTGCAACTTTTCTTCATAGGACTCGGTCTCCAGACCCCTCACCATCTTCGTCGCCAAATGAAGTCCATTTGCTGACTTTTCCCTCCCAACGTGCTACAAATAAAAGTCAGTTTACCCGAGGCAGGCAAAAGAGAAGCCACCTCCGTGCCAAGTTCCAAACCGAGATCTACTCGCCTGTCGTCTGCTGGAGCTCCAGGAGGGCTTTTATCGTCGAAGTGGCGGACTGCGATTCGCTGGAGACGTCCTGGTAGATGATGGTGGGGCTGGAGTCCACGGCGATCTCGTGCTCGGACCAGTCCTGGCTTCGGGAGGCGATGACGTGGACCACCGGCTGGGAATCTGAGAGGTGGGAGAAAGACAGACCTCCGCGTTGGCCTCCCAATCGCTTACCCGACTGCAGGCTCCGGCTTCTGGCTGGAAAACTCAAGGCTCCAATCGAGCGAAGTTAGTTTTTTCTTAAAAACAAAAACGAGCAAGAGCAGAACAGGAAAAGGAAAAGGAGGCGAGGTTCCTACTAGGCCAGAAATCCTTCTGTTATCTATGCCAGGGGTGGCCAATGGTGGCTCTCCAGATGTTTTTTTTGCCTACAACTCCCATCAGCCCCAGCCATTGGCCATGATGGCTGAGGCTGATGGGAGTTGTAGGCAAAAAGAAAACATCTGGAGAGCTACCGTTGGCCACCCCTGATCTATGCCACCAGCGGGCATTGGAAATAAAAGTTTACAGATTTCGATTACGACTCTATTAGCCGTTGCTAGAGTCGTTACAAAATGGAGGGATAAGAAGAATAAGAAGAACTGCAGATTTATACTCCGCCCTTCTCCCTGAATCAGAGACTCCCTCCACAACAGACACCCTGTGAGGTGGGTGGGGCTGAGAGAGCCCTCACAGCAGCTGCCCTTTCAAGGACAACTCCTAGGAGAGCTATGGCTGACCCAAGGCCATTCCAGCAGCTGCAAGTAGATGAGAGGGGAATCAAACCCGGTTCTCCCAGGTAAGAGCGCTCTGGCTGATCCAAGGCCATTCCAGCAGCTGCAAGTAGAGGAGTGGGGGAATCAAACCCGGTTCCCCCAGATAAGAGAGCTATGACTGACCCAGGGCCATTCCAGCAGCTGCAGGTGGAGGAGTAGGGAATCAAGCCCGGTTCTCCCAGATAAGAGAGCTCTGGCTGACCCAAGGCCATTCCAGCAGCTGCAAGTAGAGGAGGGGGAATCAAACCCGGTTCTCCCAGATAAGAGAGTTCTGGCTGACCCAAGGCCATTCCAGCAGCTGCAAGTAGAGGAGGGGGAATCAAACCCGGTTCTCCCAGATAAGAGAGCTCTGGCTGACCCAAGGCCGTTCCAGCAGGTACAAGTGGAGGAGTGGGGAATCAAACCCGGTTCTCCCAGATAAGAGAGCTCTGGCTGACCCAAGGCCATTCCAGCAGCTGCAAGTAGAGGAGGGGGAATCAAACCCGGTTCTCCCAGATAAGAGAGCTCTGGCTGACCCATTCCAGCAGCTGCAAGTGGAGGAGCGGGGAATCAAACCCGGTTCTCCCAGAGAAGAGAGCTATGGCTGACCCAAGGCCATTCCAGAAGCGTGACCAAGGAGAGCCCCAGGACAGCGAGGCCTGCTTGGGCTGACTGGATCTCTAGCCAGCCCAAGCAGGTCTCACTCGCCCGGGGCTCTCCTTTCTTGCATCAGGTTGCGTTTGGCTGGGGGGGCATATGCTAATGAGTTACGCTAATGAGCTCTACCACGTATTTTCTGACAAAAAGATCCCTGGGTAGCTGCTTGACACAAGACAGACAGTTTGGGGACTGGGGACCTTCGATAAACGCTGATGAAGATCAGAAAAGACAGGGAGTATCATGCTGGGAGAGGCGGTCCCGAAAGTGTGAGGGTCCCAGGTCGTTGAGGGCTTTAAAGGTGAGCGCCAACACCCGTGAGAAGTGTGCTGTCTACTGCCTTGCCAGTAATAACCATGTCCGTAGCTCCTCCCATTCGGAGCCGCTGGATTATACTCACGCCACGCTTGCCCTCTGGTGGTAGCAGTGAGTATGTTCCTCGAAAATTTACGGCCTAATAGGAAACAAAGATTACACAGATGGGAAGAGAAAATCTCCAGGAGGAGAATACTACATACCGGGGTCCCCGACCTTTTGGAGCCTATGGGCCCCTTTGGGATTCTGACTCGGGGTGGGGGGCCCAACCACAAAATGGCCGCCAAAGGAGCCAAAGTCACAGGCAGCTTTAAAAAGGGATTGGACAGATTCGTGGAGGAGAGGTCTATCAGCGGCTACCGGTCACGAAGACAAAAGGGAACCTTCCTGTTCGGAGTCAAACGAAGTAGGAGTCGATTGCACCTTTAAGATTGCACCTTCGTGTGCTCTTAAGCACACTTCATCATATGAACATATGAAGCTGCCTTATACTGAATCAGACCCTCCTGGGTCCATCAAAGTCAGTATTGTCTTCTCAGACTGGCAGCGGCTCTCCAGGGTCTCAAGCTGAGGTTTTTTCACACCTATTTGCCTGGACCCTTTTTTGGAGATGCCAGGGATTGAACCTGGGACCTTCTGCTTCCCAAGCAGATGCTCTACCACTGAGCCACAGCCCCATTCATGGCTCTCCAGGGTCTCAGGCTGAGGTTTTTCACGCCTACTTGCCTGGACTCTTTTTAGTTGGAGATGCCGGGGATTGAACCTGGGACCTTCTGCTTACCAAGCAGATGCTCTACCACTGAGCCACTGTCCCTCCCATCAGACGAGGAATCCGGCACAGTGAGCAGAGCCGCACATAGCTGGTAGGCGATGGCTCAGAATGCAAAACGGTACAGATTTAAGAGGCAATGACGGAATAGCAAAATTGTCTGGTAGGCAGTGGTTCAGAATGTAAAATGGTACAGATTTAACATGCAATGACGGAATAGTAAGATTGTCCGGCAGGCAGTGATCTAGAACGTAAAACGGTACAAATATAAGATCCAATCACGGAATAGTAAAATTAACAAACTGAGCAAACCTTTGAGCGGAGGAGCAGGAGCACGCTCAATTTAATTTCACTACTCTGTCACTGGATCTTAAGAGCCCCGGGGCGCAGAGTGTTGAAGCTGACAGTACTGCAAGTCCTAAGCTCTGCTCACGAACTGAGCTCGATCCCGGCGGAAGCCGGGTTCAGGTAGCTGGCTCAAGGTTGACTCAGCCTTCCATCCTTCGGAGGTCGGTCAAATGAGTCCCCAGCTTGCTGGGGGGAAAGCGTAGAGGACTGGGGAAGGCAATGGCAAACCACCCCATAAAAAGTCTTCCGTGAAAACGTGATGCGACGTCACCCCAGAGTTGAAAACGACTGCTGCTTGCACAGGGGACCTTTCCTTTCATTGGATCTTATGTTTGTACCATTTTACATTCTGAACCACTGCCTACCAGCTAATTTTACCATTCCGTCATTGCATCTTAAATCTGTACCGTTTTGCATTCTGAGCCACCGCCTACCAGCTCTGTGCGGCTCCGCTCACAGTGCCGGGTTCCTCGTCTGATGAAGTGCGCCTAAGAGCACACGAAAGCGTACGTTCGGAATAAAACCAAGTTGGTCTTAAAGGTGCAAACTTGACTCGCTGTTTCGTTCTACCGCTTCAGACCAACACGGCTGCCTGCTTGGATCTAGCTCTTCGGAGTCAGTCAGCCTCTGAATCCCAGAGGCGGGAGGTGACGTTCGAGGAAAGCCTCAGCCTCTCTGCCCTGTCGTGGGCCCTCCAGAGGAACTCCTTGGCCACTTCGTGAGACGGGGCTGGCCCTAGATCATCTGTCACCCCAGGAAAGGCTAACGTCCGGCACTCACCCCCCTGACACCGGTTACGTCGCAGAGTCATACGATGGACACCCAATTTGGCGTCCCCAGAAGGCCGGCGCCCGAGACGATTGCCTAGTTCGCCTAAGGGCACGGCTGGCCCTGTAGCCTGGGTGCTCGGACTAGATGGGCCACTGGTCTGGTCCAGCAGGGCTCTTGTGATGGTCTTAAAGTCAGGGAGGGAGGTTGTGCATAACCCTTAACAGTAACCCTACGTTTCCAGCAGAAGTTCATTTTAACAAGACGCCTCTTCGGGAGTCCAGGAGCACCTCAAGGACTAGCAAAATTTGCGGCCGGGGAGGAGCTTCCGTGAGTCACCGCTCGCTTCTTCAGATAGGGCTAGTAAGGGAGCCCATCTGTCCTTATATCTTGGACAGGGGGGCGATTTCAGGTGCCAAATGACCACAAGGGGCGTGATTAGATTAGGTGCAATATGCGGGGGGGGGGGTAGGCATGGAGATTTCGCAATGAGACAGGAAACCCAGATCTTGATTCAGTCCGGGAGGATGCACTGTCCCGAGCTTCTCGCTTGGTTGCAATTCAATAGGAGGGAAATGATGCAAGTTGCTTAGGGTTCCCATTGGGGAGAAAGGTGGGATATAAATAAGTCTGGAAGAAGATGATGATGATACTGGATTTATATCCCACCCTCCACTCCAAATCTCAGAGCGGCTCACTATCTCCTTGACCTTTCTACCCCACAACAGACACCCTGTGAGGTGGTTTGGCCTGAGAGAGCTCTGACAGAAGCTGCCCTTTCAAGGACAACTCCTTTCAGAGCTATGGCTGACCCAAGGCCATTCCAGCACCTGCAAGTGGAGGAGTGGGGAATCAAACCCGGTTCTCCCAGATAAGAGTCCACACACTTCACCACTACACCAAACTGGCTCTCTTGGTAACCCCAAGAACATAAGAGAAGCCATGTTGGATCAGGCCAATGGCCCATCCAGTCCAACACTCTGTGTCACATAAGAGAAGCCATGTTGGATCAGGCCAGTGGCCCATCCAGTCCAACACTCTGGGTCACACAGTGGCCAAAAAACCCAGGTGCCATCAGGAGGTCCATCAGTGGGGCCAGGACACTAGTAGCCCTCCCACTGTGCCCCGCTCCCAGCACAGTTGGAGGGCTTCTAGTGTCCTGGCTCCAGACATAAGAACATGAGGGAAGCCATGTTGGATCAGACCTTAGCCCCTCCAGTTCAACACCCAGAGGCCATCAGGAGGTCCACCAGAAGGCTGGGACTTCAGAAGCCCTCCCAGACTCACCCCCCGCCCACAAGCAGCAACGTTACAGAGGACATAAGAGAAGCCATCTTGGGTCAGGCCAATGGCCCATCCAGTCCAACACTTTGTGTCACACAGTGGCCAAAACCCAGGGGCCATCAGGAGGCAGGGCTGCATGCAGAGCCCCCCTTGGAAGATGGGAATGGATGCAAGTCATCCCTGCTGCTGGTGCCCGCATCTTTCCCAATGCAAGTCAGACTTACGTCGACTGAAACGTCGACTGAGGGGTGACATGAAGAAGGTTTACAAGATTAGGCCTGGGATAGAGAAGGAAGAGAAAGAAGTCCTTTTCTCCTTTTCTCACAATGCGAGAACGCCTGGGCACTTCATGAAATTAGAACTGATAAATGGAACCCAGATCTTGATTCAGTCCGGGAGGATGCATTGTCTTGAGCATGGAATTCACTGCCACAGGAGGTGGTAGTGGCTGCAAGTATTGCCAGCTTCAAGAGGAGATAGGATCAGCATCTGGAACAGAGGTATAGCATATTTCTGGAACTCTCTGTCTGGGCCAAGTGATATTCTGTATTCTTGCTGCTTGGGGGAGGCACAGTGGGAGGGCTTCTGGAGTTCTGGCCCAACTGGTGGACCTCGTGATGGCACCTGGTTTTTGGCCACTGTGGGACACAGAGTGTCAGACTGGATGGGCCACTGGCCTGATCCAACATGGCTTCTCTTATGTTCTTATGTGACACAGAGTGTTGGACTGGAAGAGCCACTGGCCTGATCCAACATGGCTTCTCTTATGTTCTTATGTGACACAGAGTGTTGGACTGGAAGGGCCACTGGCCTGATCCAACATGGCTTCTCTTATGTTCTATGTGACACAGAGTGTTGGACTGGAAGGGCCATTGGCCTGATCCAACATGGCTTCTCTGATGTTCTTATGTGACACAGAGTGTTGGACTGGATGGGCCACTGGCCTGATCCAACATGGCTTCGCTTATGTTCTTATGTGACACAGAGTGTTGGACTGGAAGGGCCACTGGCCTGATCCAACATGGCTTCTCTTATGTTCTTATGTGACACAGAGTGTTGGACTGGAAGGGCTACTGGCCTGATCCAACATGGCTTCTCTTATGTTCTATGTGACACAGTGTTGGACTGGAAGGGCCACTGGCCTGATCCAACAGGGCTTCTCTTATGTTCTTATGTGACACAGAGTGTTGGACTGGAAGGGCCACTGGCCTGATCCAACATGGCTTCTCTTATGTTCTTATGTGACACAGGGTGTTGGACTGGATGGGCCATTGGCCTGATCCAACATGGCTTCTCTTATGTTCTTATGTGACACAGAGTGTTGGACTGGATGGGCCACTGGCCTGATCCAACATGGCTTCTCTGACGTTCTTATGACCTAGGATCTGGGAGACCCTGGTTGCCAGGGAAACCTGCGGGGTGACCTCGGGGCCAGTCACTCCCCCCAAGCCTAACCCACCTCGCAGGGCTGTAGTGAGGATACAATGAAGGCAAGAAGGAGGTAAGTTGCTTCAGGTTCCCCCAGGGGAGGAAGGCGGGGGGTGCACGCGGAGCAAACGAAGACCCAATGGCGACCTTCCAGGACCTCTCACCTTGGGACCCCTGTGAGGATTCAGTGGAGGAGGAGCTGCTGTCGGTGTACGCCTGGGGCTCTTCCTTCACTTCCGGCAGCGTGGCGGCCCCCGCCTCCACCACGCGGGACGCCTGCTGCAGGGTTTCGGTGACCAGCTGCCTTGTCTGCTCGCTCACGACCGTGGCCTGGAAGGTCACCGGTTTGGGCTTGATCAGCACCTGAGAGACGAAAGAAAGAAAGAAGAATCTCACCTGAGCTGTGAAGCTTCTGACTGATGGATGCAGATCGGCCCAAGCGGGGCCGGCTCTTCACCAAAGAGTTACATGTTTTGGAGCTATCGTATTATACGAGGATATCATTTGCATTTTTTATTCTACTTCTTCTCATAGGGACAGAAGAAGACTGCAGATTTATACCCCGCTCGTCTCTCTGAATCGGAGACTCAGAGCGGCTTACAATCTCCTTTGTCTACTTCCCCCCACAACAGCCCCTATGAGGTGGGTGGGGCTGAGAGAGCTCTCACAGCAGCTGCCCTTTCAAGGCCAGCATCAGAGAAGCCACGTTGGATCAGGCCAATGGCCCACCCAGTCCAACACTCTGTGCCACAGTGGCCAAAAAACCCCCAAGTGCCATCAGGAAGTCCACCAGTGGGGCCAGGACACTAGAAGCCCTCCCACTGTGCCCCCGCAAGCACCCAGAATACAGAGCATCACTGCCCCAGACAGTGTCCCACCTGGATCTATCTGTATAAAGTAATATTTCTTCTTGTCTATCCTGAACCTACTGCCCGTCTCCTTCACTGGACACCCTCAAGTTCCAGTATTTTGGGAGAGGGAGAAAAAGTTCTCTTTGCCCATTCTCTCCACCCCGCGCACCATTTTACATTTATACCCCCTCCCCCCAAATGCCGCTTTTAAAGCCACCTGTCTGGCTTACCTGCGTCTTTCCTTGCTGGCCGTACACGATTTTGGTGGGGATGATTTTGGTGGCTGGCTGAACGGCAGACCCGATCCCTTTCGGCTGAGTGACGATCATTTTGGTGATGGGCCGGGTGGCAGTGATGATCGCTGGCTTCGCCCCGGCTGGCACCGCCTGAATGGTTTTTTCTCCCTGAGGGTGAGACAGACGGGGGACATCGGGAAGGCTGTTCCCACCCTGGACACGTGAAGCTGTCTTACACATAAGTCAGACCTTCTGGTCTCCAGGGTCTCAGGTTGAGGTCTTTCCCATCAACTATTGACCGGTCCTTTTTAAACTGGAGATGCCGGGGATTGAACCTGGGACTTTTTGCTTACCAAGCAGATGCTCTACCACTGAGCCACCGTCCCTCCCCACTTCTCGCTTACCCCAGCGTTCAGCAATGTAGTGACGACGTTCTTGCCGGGGAGGCCTTGAATGGTGGTGCCCTTGCCGGTCGTCTTTTGCACGACGATCACGTTCGGTTTGGATGTCACAGGGATGGTGGTGATTTTGGTGGTTGTTCCTTAAAAGCAAAAAGAACAGAGGGGGGAAAGTAGGCCTAGGGGTTAAGATGGGGAAACCTGCTGCTGTGTTCCAACTGCCCCCCCCCCCGCCCATTCAATTTGAGGTGGTTTTGGCCCTACAGCACTTGGGGGGGGGAATCTTGTGGGAGGGAACATGGGTAGTGGGTACAGTATTCAAACTTTTCCATAATGTGTGATGGGGTCCATAATGTGTGATGGGGAACTTCCAACCAGTGTTCCCTCTAAGCTGAGTTAGTGTGAGCTACCTCGGATTTTTAGCCTCCAGCTCACACATTTTTGTTTTACCTCAGGAAGGATGGCCCCTGACCAGTGTTCCCTCTAAGCTGAGTTAGCGTGAGCTACCTCTCAAAATTTTAGCCTCCGGCTCACACGTTTTTTACCTCAGGAAGTATGCCCCTGACCAGTGTTCCCTCTAAGCTGAGTTAGTGTGAGCTACCTCACAAATTTTTAGCCTCCAGCTCACACATTTTTGTTTTACCTCAGGAAGGATGGCGCCTGACCAGTGATCCCTCTAAGCTGAGTTAGCGTGAGCTACCTCTCAAAATTTTAGCCTCCGGCTCACACGTTTTTTACCTCAGGAAGTATGCCGCTGACCAGTGTTCCCTCTAAGCTGAGTTAGTGTGAGCTACCTCACAAATTTTTAGCCTCCAGCTCACACATTTTTGTTTTACCTCAGGAAGGATGGCCCCTGACCAGTGTTCCCTCTAAGCTGAGTTAGCGTGAGCTACCTCACAGATTTTCATCCTCCGGCTCACACGTTTTTGTCTCAGCTCAGGAAAAATGACCCTAGAACAAACTAATGTATGCAGTAGCTCAATTGCTCGCTCCCAACTTTTAATGCCGGAAGCTCACAAAGTAGAATTTTTTGCTCAAAAAGGCTGCACAGTGTTGAGGAAACGTTGCTTGGGATATGCCAGTCATTTTTTAACTGCTAGGGAGGGGCCCCCCCAACCGTTTTAGAGCCTGCAGGCACCATTGGAATTCCAGTAGAGGGTGCTGCGCACTGCCACAAAATGGCTGCTGCTGGAGGTGGGGCCAGCTACAAAATGGCGGCTGCGGTTCACCTTTGGCCACCCAGTGAAGACCCTTGGGCTGTGGCGGCAGCTGCTGCCAAAGTCAATGCTTTTAAAAATCTGCACAGCCGAGCACACCTCCCTTCTGGCCAATCAGAAGCCTTGCTGGGCAAAAGTTCCACCTGGCCCCACCCACTTTCTAAAAACACCTGCAAAAGTGTGGGCTAGTTTCATGGCGCCCACAGAAACCATGCTGGGGATCTCAGTGCTAGGGAATCATCCACAACATCATTGGGAAGAGGGCATTCGGCGACAATCACCCAGACACAATTTCTTGAGCAGTGTTGTTTTGGATACCTTTTTGTTGAAAATAGGTCTTCATCAAGGAGTTACCTTTAAAGAAAGCAAAAAATAAAACAGCTTGGTCTACAAATAGTGGCATTCACTAGGATTTCTGCCAACTGGCAGGCACAGGGTGGGGGTGGGGAAGGGAAGGCAAAGAGATGCTAAATACAAGGAACACAGGCGTAAGAAAGTAATAATTATAATTATTAGGGTTTGTAGAATTTTTTGGGCTCAAGTGCCGAGTTCTACTGGAGAAAGTTTTTCTTCCAGACATTTCGTTCTCAGCTGTGGAGAACAGCTGCGCTATGCACAGCAGTCAAGAAGGTCAGAGCGCCTGCTCCGGCTGCAACGCCACTGAGGATGTTCTCCGCAGCTGAGAACGAAACGTCTGGAAGAAAAACTTTCTCCAGTAGAACACGGCACTCGAGCCCGAAAGATTCTACAAACCCTAATGATGTTACCAGCCGTGAAAACCTGAAATCTTTAATAATTATAATTAATAATTGTTGCACGGCATTGTGTGTAGTATAGCTGGGAGATCCTAAGATTGTCTGGCAGTCTGAAGTTCTAGTTCTTTTAGTGCTGGGGCTGTGACGCTCTGTATTCTTGGTGCTTGGAGGGGGCCACAGTGGGAGGGCTTCTGGAGTTCTGGCTCCACTGATGGACCTCCTGATGGCACCTGGGTTTTGGCCACTGTATGACACAAAATGTACTGGATGGGCCATTGCCCTAATCCAACACGTCTTCTCTTATGTCTGGGGCACTGATGCTTTGTCTTCTTGGTGCTTGGGGGGTAACCATGGGAGGGGGCTTCTGGAATCCTGGCCCTGCTGGTGGATCTCCTCATGGCACCTGGGTTGTGTTTTTTTTTTTTGCCCCTGTGTGGTCCTACCTTCCGGGGTTACAGAAAACAATTTCACACCATTCTCTATATCAGGGGTGGCCAATGGTAGCTCTCCAGATGTCTCCAGATGTTTCCTGCCTACAACTCCCATCAGCCTCAGCCAGCATGGTTCTCCCACATAAGAGTGGGGAATCAAACCCGGTTCTCCCAGATAAGAGTGGGGAATCAAACCCGGTTCTCCCAGATTAGAGTGGGGAATCAAACCCGGTTCTCCCAGATAAGAGTGGGGAATCAAACCCGGTTCTCCCAGATTAGAGTGGGGAATCAAACCCGGTTCTCTCAGATAAGTGTGGGGAATCAAACCCAGTTCTCTCAGATAAGAGTGGGGAATCAAACCCGGTTGTCTCAGATAAGAGTGGGGAATCAAACCCGATTCTCCCAGATAAGAGTGGGGAATCAAACCCAGTTCTCGCAGATAAGAATGGGGAATCAAACCTGGTTCTCCCAGATAAGAGTGTTCTCTGCACACTTAAACCATTACACCAAACTGGCTCTCCAGCAACAGCCCCCAGAAAGGAATTCAACAGTTCCTTTTAACAGCTGTGTTTTAAAGTCTATACGGCAACATCTGCCAATACTTACCGGAAACAATATTACTGCTGATCAGCTTCCCCCCGAGGGTGGCCAGCGATTTGGGGACGACCGTGATGATGCTGCCGCTGGTGGTCTTGACGTACGTGGCGGCCCCTGGAGTGCCCGTCAAACGTGTTCCGAGGGACGGGCTCACCGTCGGACGGGTGTAAGTCGCTTGAGTCCCTAAGGCAAGGGTGAGGAAAAACGGGTGTTGGGACACTGAATACTGTGAACAGAAGCTCAATGCCAAAGCACACGGGAGCTGCTGATCTGACAGAATCCCCCTTCTGTTAGAACGACCTTGCTTTTAGAAAACTAGCATCACCAGGGAGAAGGGAAGACAGAAACATCTAGTTTTCCCTCTGCAGGGAACATATATATATGACAGGAACATATGAAGCTGCCTTCTACTGAATCAGACCCTTGGTCCATCAAAGTCAGTATTGTCTTCTCAGACGGGCAGAGGCTCTTCAGGGTCTCAAAGTGAGGTTTTTCACACCTATTTGCCTGGACCCTTTTATGGAGATGCCAGGGATTGAACCTGGGACCTTCTGCTTCCCAAGCAGATGCTCTACCACTGAGCCACCGTCCCTAAATCTCCATCTGCAGAACAATACGGATCACGTGCAAAACTCCACACCTGAAGTTTGAAGCAGCTCAACACAGACACAGTTTGAACATATGAAGCTGCCTTCTACTGAATCAGACCCTTGGTCCATCGAAGTCAGTGTTGTCTACTCAGACTGGCAGCGGCTCTCCAGGGTCTCAAGCTGAGGTTTTTCACGCCTATTTGCCTGGACCCTTTTAGTTGGAGATGCCGGGGATTGAACCTGGGACCTTCCGCTTACCAAGCAGATGCTCCACCACTGAGCCACAGCCCCCTTCATGGCTCTTCAGGGTCTCAAGCTGAGGTTCTTCATGCCTATTCACCTGGACACTTTTTAGTTGGAGATGCCGGGGATTGAACCTGGGACCTTCTGCTTACCAAGCAGATGCTCCACCACTGAGCCACAGCCCCCTTCATGGCTCTCCAGGGTCTGCAGCTGAGGTTCTTCATGCCTACTTGCCTGGACCCTTTTTAGTTGGAGATGCCGGGGATTGAACCTGGGACCTTCTGCTTACCAAGCAGATGCTCTGCCACTGAGCCACAGCCCCATTCATGGCTCTCCAGGGTCTCCAGCTGAGGTTCTTCATGCCTACTTGCCTGGACCCTTTTTAGTTGGAGATGCCGGGGATTGAACCTGGGACCTTCTGCTTCCCAAGCAGATGCTCTACCACTGAGCCACAGCCCTATTCACGGCTCTCCAGGGTCTCCAGCTGAGGTTATTCACGCCTACTTGCCTGGACCCTTTTTAGTTGGAGATGCCGGGGATTGAACCTGGGACCTTCTGCTTCCCAAGCAGATGCTCTACCACTGAGCCACAGCCCTATTCATGGCTCTCCAGGGTCTCCAGCTGAGGTTTTTCACACCTATTTGCCTGGACCCTTTTAGTTGGAGATGCCGGGGATTGAACCTGGGACCTTCTGCTTCCCAAGCAGATGCTCTACCACTGAGCCACAGCCCTATTCACGGCTCTCCAGGGTCTCCAGCTGAGGTTTTTCATGCCTACTTGCCTGGACCCTTTTGAGTTGGAGATGCCGGGGATTGAACCTGGGACCTCCTGCTTACCAAGCAGATGCTCTACCACTGAGCCACCGTCCCTCCCCTGAAGGAGTTTGATTCTCCTTCAGTGAAAACCAGGCCTTGATCTCCACTCTGAGATCCTGCAAACTAGGCAAAACTGAACCATAACAGAGGGCTTCCCTGCACAGGCAATGGGGTTGCGCTGTACAAAAGGGACTGGATATGTTTAGCCTGGAGAGGAGGCGGCTGAGAGGTGATACGATCACCATCGTCAAGTACTTAAAGGGCTGTGGGAGACTCAAGTAGGCACGTTCTCTGGAACAGAAGCAGAGCTCAATATGCGACAGGTTGGGGCTGTTAGACCCTGTTCCCACTATCTCATTCACAGGGGTATCCTCCCGCAGAGCCAGGGGGTTCTATCCCAAGCTAAGGCAGCAAAATCCCCGGTTAACGGTTTATCTGCAAAATGACTCGCTGTTACACAGCCAAAGCGTTCAAAACAATTTAAGGTTTAAAAAAATGCATTATAACCCCCCCACCCCATAAAATTAAGCACAGATACGAGAAGAGCCCTGCTGGATCAGACCAATAACCCATCTAGTACAGCATCCTGTCTTACAGTGGCCAGCCAGTTCTTCTGGAGGACCAGCAACAGGCCATAGAGGCTGAGACCTTCGTAATCACATCAGAACAGCCCTTCTGGATCAGATCAATGGTCAACCTGCGCCAAACATTCTGTCACACACAGGCCAAACAGTTCCTCTGGAGGGCCAACAACTGGGCATAGAGGCTGAGGCCTTCTCCTGATAAGAACACTAGAAGAGTCTTGCTGCATCAGAACAACTGCTGGAGAGGAGGCGGCTGAGAGGTGATACGATCACCATCTTCAAGTCCTTGAAGGGCTTTGCTATAGAGGATGCTGAGGAATTGTTTTCTGTGGCCCCCAAAAAGGTAGGACCAGAACCAGCAGGTTGAAATTAAATCGAAAGAGTTTCCGGCTCAACATTAGGAAGGTCTTCCTAACCGTTAGAGCGGTTCCATAGTGGAAAAGGCTTCCTCCTTGGAAGGTGGTGGGCTCTCCTTCCTTGGAGGTTCTGAAACAGAGGCTAGATGGCCATCTGACAGCAATGAAGATCCTGTGAATTTAGGGGGAGGTGTCTGTGAGTTTAGAGCAGTTCCTCAGTGGAACGGGCTTCCTCGGGAGGTGGTGGGCTCTTCTTCCTTGGAGGTTCTTAAACAGAGAATAGAGGGCCATCTGACAGCAATGAGGATCTTCTGCATTTAAGGGGAGGTATCTGTGAGTTTAGAGCGGTTCCTCAGTGGAACAGGCTTCCTCGGGAGGTGGTGGGCTCTCCTTCCTTGGAGGTTTTTAAACAGAGAATATAGGGCCATCTGACAGCAATGAAGATCCTGTGAATTTAGGGGGAGGTGGCTGTGAATTTAGAGCAGTTCCTCAGTGGAACAGGCTTCCTTGGGAGGTGGTGGGCTCTCCTTCCTTGGAGGTTTTTAAGCAGAGGCTAGATGGCCATCTGACAGCAATGAGGATCCTGTAAATTTAGGGGGAGGTGTTTGTGAATTTAGAGCGGTTCCTCAGTGGAACAGGCTTCCTCGGGAGGTGGTGGGCTGTCCTTCCTTGGAGGTTTTGAAACATAGGCTAGATGGCCATCTGACAGCAATGAAAATCCTGTGAATTTATGGGGAGGTGTCTGTGAGTTTAGAGCAGTTCCTCAGTGAAACAGGCTTCCTCGGGAGGTGGTGGGCTCTCCTTCCTTGGAGGTTCTTAAACAGAGGCTAGATGGCCATCTGACAGCAATGAAGATCCTGTGAATTTAGGAGGAGGTGTTTGTGAGTTTAGAGCAGTTCCTCAGGGGAACAGGCTTCCTCCTTGGGAGGTGGTGGGCTCTCCTTCCTTGGAGGTTCTTATAGAGAGGCTGGATGGCCCTCTGACAGCAATGAGGATCCTGTGAATTTAGGGGGAGGTGTTTGTGAGTTTCCTGCGTTGCGCAGGGGGTTGGACTAGATGACCGCGAGGGTCCCTTCCGACTCTTCTAGGAGTCTGTGACTGTGCTCCATACTGCTGTGAGCAGCTTCCTGCAAAGGGGTTCTTCCCCTGACCTGCATAGTCCAGGTGAGCCTGATCTTGCCAAATCTCAGAAACTAAGCGGGGTCAGCCCTGCCTAGGAATTGGATGCGAGACCTCAAAGGTAGGCGTGTCAAACTCATGGGGGCTAGATTGGAAATGAATGAGACCTTTTCGGGCCGGGCCACGTTGGGTTGGGCCATGGTTGTGCGCACTCGTTGGTCTTAAAGGAGCTTTCTTTGTATCTCTTCCATGGGATTCAGGGAACTGGGCAAAGGAAGCTCTGGCTCTTTCCTTCCTTCCCCAGGGGACCAGGAGGGGGAGGAGCCTCAGCCAGTTGAAGAAGAGAGGCTTAGCTCAGTAGCTCTGCTGTGCGATTGAGAGAGCCTGGCAGGGCAAGCTCTTCCTCCCCCGCTTCCTTCCCAAGGGAGGAGCCTCAGCCAATAGAAGGAAGAGAGGCTTGGCTCAGTAGCTCTGCTGTGCGATTGAGAGAGCCTGGCAGAGCAAGCTCTCCACTCCCTCCCCCTTTCTCCCCAAGGGAGGAGCCTCAGCCAATGGAGACGGAAGGTCTTCACAATCTTCCCAAGGCCTGGTAGTCTATGGTAGAACACCTAGATTCAAGTCCCGTTAGCACTGTAAGAAACCAACAAGATTACGGGGTAGAAAAGGGCAAGAGTCCGGCGGCGCTTGCAAGACGCTCCGCTCCGTCACCCGGACACTCACCGGTGGGGGCGGTGACCAACTTGGTCGTCATGATCGTCCCGTTGCTGCTCACCACCATGATGGGGGAGTTGCTGCTGCTGGGCAAGGTGGCCGTCACTGGCTTGGGGAGGATCTTGCTGGGCTGCACCTGCTGAGTGATTATCTTGACCCCTGGCAGAGGAAAGAGAGAACGGCGGAGCTTCGGAAAAGGAAGAGGCACAAGCCAAAGCACACAATGCACAATGGAGATACACGTGCAGATCTCATTCTAAGCCATTACCCTTGGGGTGGGGAGGGGCGCCACAAAGACAACGTAAGAGAAGCCATGTTGGATCAGGCCGATGGTCAGGAACCAGTTTGGTGCAGTAGTTTAAGAGCGTGGACTCTAATCTGAGAGAACCCGGTTGAAGTCCAGAAAAGGGCTTCTGGAGGAGTCTGGAGACCAAGTCCTATGAGGAAAGGCTGAAGGAGCTGGGGATGTTTAGCCTGGAGAGGAGGCGGCTGAGAGGTGATAGGATCACCATCTTCAAGTACTTGAAGGGCTGTCCTATAGGAGATAAGGGGTCTGGAGACCAAGTCCTATGAGGAAAGGCTGAAGGAGCTGGGGATGTTTAGCCTGGAGAGGAGGCGGCTGAGAGGTGATATGATCACCATCTTCAAGTACTTGAAGGGCTGTCCTGTAGAGGATGAGGGGTCTGGAGACCAAGTCCTATGAGGAAAGGTTGAAGGAGCTGGGCATGTTTCGCCTGGAGAGGAGGCGGCTGAGAGGTGATAGGATCACCACCTTCAAGTACTTGAAAGGCTGACATCTAGAGGATGAGGGGTCTGGAGACCAAGTCCTATGAGGAAAGGTTGAAGGAGCTGGGGATGTTTAGCCTGGAGAGGAGGCGGCTGAGAGGTGATATGATCACCATCTTCAAGTCCTTGAAGGGCTGTCCTATAGAGGATGAGGGGTCTGGAGACCAAGTCCTGTGAGGAAAGGCTGAAGGAGCTGGGGATGTTTAGCCTGGAGAGGAGGCGGCTGAGAGGTGATATGATCACCATCTTCAAGGACTTGAAGGGCTGTCCTATAGGAGATAAGGGGTCTGGAGACCAAGTCCTATAAGGAAAGGCTGAAGGAGCTGGGGATGTTTAGCCTGGAGAGGAGGCGGCTGAGAGGTGATATGATCACCATCTTCAAGTACTTGAAGGGCTGTCCTATAGAGGATGAGGGGTCTGGAGACCAAGTCCTGTGAGGAAAGGCTGAAGGAGCTGGGGATGTTTAGCCTGGAGAGGAGGCGGCTGAGAGATGATATGATCACCATCTTCAAGTACTTGAAGGGCTGTCCTATAGAGGATGAGGGGTCTGGAGACCAAGTCCTGTGAGGAAAGGCTGAAGGAGCTGGGGATGTTTAGCCTGGAGAGGAGGCGGCTGAGAGGTGATATGACCACCATCTTCAAGGACTTGAAGGGCTGTCCTATAGAGGATGAGGGGTCTGGAGACCAAGTCCTGTGAGGAAAGGCTGAAGGAGCTGGGGATGTTTAGCCTGGAGAGGAGGCGGCTGAGAGGTGATATGATCCCCATCTTCAAGGACTTGAAGGGCTGTCATCTAGAGCAGGGGTGGCCAACGGTAGCTCTCCAGATGTTTTTTGCCTACAACTCCCATCAGCCCCAGCCAGCATCGCCATGCTGGCTGAGGCTGACGGGAGTTGTAGGCAAGAAACATCTAGAGAGCTACCGTTGGCCACCCCTGATATAGAGAATGGTGGGGAATTGTTTTCTGTGGCCCCAGAAGGTAGGACCAGAACCAATGGGTTGAAATGAAATCAAAAGAGTTTCTGGCTCAACATTAGGAAGAATTTCCTGACTGTTAGAGCGGTTCCTCAGTGGAACAGGCTTCCTCGGGAGGCGGTGGGCTCTCCTTCCTGGGAGGTTTTTAAACCGAGGCTAGATGGCCATCTGACAGCAATGAAGATCCTGTGAATTTGGGGTAGGTATATGTGGATTTCCCACACTGTGCAGGGGGTTGGACTAGATGACCCTGGAGGTCCCTTCCAACTCTAGGATTCTATGAAAGGGCAACTAGAATGCTTCAAGGGTCGGAACACTTCCCCTAGGAAGGAAAGTTAAAACGCTTGGGGCTCTTTAGCTTGGAGAAACGTCGACTGCGGGGTGACATGATAGAGGTTTACAAGATTATGCACAGGATACAGAAGGGAGAGAAAGAAGCACTTTCCTCGCTTTCTCACAATATGCAACTCCTTTCCCATCCAGCACAAGGCTCAGTGAGAGCCGGTTTGGTGCGGCGGTTAAGCGTGTGCTCTCTAATCTTGACGAACCAGGTCTGACTCCCCACTGCTCCACTTGCAGCTGCTGGAACGGCCTTGGGTCAGCCATTGCTCTTGTAGGAGTTGTCCTTGCAAGGGCAGCTACTGTAAGAGCTCTCTCAGACCCACCCACCTCACAGGGTGTCTGTTTTAGGGAGGGGAGGAAGGAGAGTGTGAGCTGCTCTGACACTCAGAGCACAGGGCATAATATAAATCATCATCTTCTTTGTCTTCAGGGTCAGGGTGACAGCCCCCAAGACTTTTCACAGTGGCCTTGAAGGCAATCCACCCGATTGCCATCTCCCCACTTTCTCCCAGGAACAGATAGACAGAGAACACTGCCTTTAAATGGGAAGGATCCATCTGGTATCCACAGCAAGCAGCAATCCTAAAGCCATTCTGCAACGCTGCATCTTGCAAGTGGCAACGTCTGGTGAACCAACATTCCCTTTCCCGATTCCATGCCCAACAATTCAGTTGGGTGGCTAGAAACTGGGAGGTGAAGGTGGGGGGACACGGATGGGGGGCCCTCACTGGTGAAGAAGATATTGGATTTATATCCCACCCTCCACTCTGAACCTCAGAGCGGTTTACAATCTTCATCTTCCTCCCCCGCAACAGACACCCTGTGTGGTGGGTGGGGCTGAGAGAGCTCTCCCAAAAGCTGCCCTTTCAAAGACAACCCTGCAAGAGCTATGGCCCTGTGAGGCGGGTGTGGCTGAGAGAGCTCTCACAGAAATGGCCCTTTCAAGGACAAGACCATTCCAGCATGTGGATGTGGAGGAGGGGGGAATCAAACCCGGTTCTCCCAGATAAGAGAGCTCTGGCTGACCCAAGGCCATTCCAGCAGCTGCAAGTGGAGGAGTGGGGAATCAAACCCGGTTCTCCCAGATAAGAGAGCTCTGGCTGACCCAAGGCCATTCCAGCAGCTGCAAGTGGAGAAGTGGGAAATCAAACCCGGTTCTCCCAGATAAGAGAGCTATGGCTGACCCAAGGCCATTCCAGCAGCTGCAAGTGGAGGAGTGGGGAATCAAACCCGGTTCTCCCAGATAAGAGAGCTATGGCTGAACCAAGGCCATTCCAGCAGCTGCAAGTGGAGGAGTGGGGAATCAAACCCGGTTCTCCCAGATAAGAGAGCTATGGCTGACCCAAGGCCATTCCAGCAGCTGAAAGTGGAGGAGTGGGGAAACAAACCCAGTTCTCCCAGATAAGAAAGCTATGGCTGACCCAAGGCCACTCCAGCAGCTGCAAGTGGAGGAGTGGGGAATCAAACCCAGTTCTCCCAGATAAGAGAGCTCTGGCTGACCCAAGGCCATTCCAGCAGCTGCAAGTGGAGGAGTGGGGAATCCAACCCAGTTCTCCCAGATAAGAGAGCTATGGCTGACCCAAGGCCATTCCAGCAGCTGCAAGTGGAGGAGGGGGGGATCAAACTCGGTTCTTCCAGATAAGAGTCCACGCACTTAACCACTACACCAAACTGATTCAGAAGCTATGAGGGGAGGTATTGTTTGGAGGGGGACTTAATATGGGGAGGGGTTGCCTGAAGAGGTGAGGGACCTCAGCAGGGTACAATGCCATAGAGTCGACCTTCCCAAGCATCCCTTTTTGCCAGCTGATCTTGGTTAGCCAGAGTTCTTCTCTCTGAATATCGGAGTCCCAGAGTAGCTCAGAATCTCCTTTCCCTTCCTCCCCCACAACAGACACCCTGTGAGGTGGGTGGGGTGGAAAGAGTTCTCCCAGAAGCTGCCCTTTCAAGGACAACTCCTACGAGAGCTGTGGCTGACCCAAGGCCATTCCAGCAGGTGCAAGTGGGGGAATCAAACCCGGTTCTTCCAGATAAGAGAGCTCTGGCTGACCCAAGGCCATTCCACCAGCTGCAAGTGGAGGAGTGGGGAATCAAACCCGGTTCTCCCAGATAAGAGAGCTATGGCTGACCCAAGGCCATTCCAGCAGGTGCAAGCGGAGGAGTGGGGAAATCAGACCCGGTTCTCTCAGGAAAGAGTCCACGCACTTAACCACTACACCAAAATGACTTCTCTATGATGCGGTATAACTTCCAAGAAAACTCTGAAGTCATGCAATGCCTCTCTAGGAGTCCCCAGCAGCTCTATGGTAAAACCATATGGTAAAAACACGGCCCCCAGGAAGCTGCATCATGCTTCTCTAGGGAATCACCTGAAACTCTATCATAAACCAGAGAGTTTTTGGTAATTCCTGCAGGGGTGTGATATCATTTCTTGGTGGCCATACATACATACATTGCATACATTACACACATATACAGACACACACAGACACAGAGAGACAGAGACACACACAGACATACACACACACGTGTGTGTCTCTCTCTCTCTCCCCCTCTCCTCCCAGGCACTGGCAGCCCTACGGGAAAGCCCAGAAATCCAGGGCTGCAGCCGCCACCCCCTTACCTGATTCCTGCTTTATCTGGATGGTGGGCTTGATGCCGGGGGGCAGAGGAGACGGTTGCGGAGGTGGCGGGGGTGGCTGCGGCTGCTGCGGTGGCGCTGGCGTCTGGGTGACTGTCGAAGCCTGGGTCAGCTGCGGCTGCTGCACCTGTTGCGGCTGCTGCTGCTTGGGAAACTGCGCGAGGATCTGGGTCGGCGTCCCCACCAAGCTTTTGGGAGAAGGCAGCCTGGCCGAGGCCACCTTAATGGCCGACGTGGACACGCCTGGAAGAGAGGAGGTCAGCTCAAGGTTCCAGTGTCCCTTTGTTTGCTACTGCTGAGAGGTTATGAAGACCAAACGCACAGGGCGGGGCTTTGTTTTGCAGCAGGAGCTCCTTTGCATATTAGGCCACACCCCCCTGATGTAGCCAGTCCTCCAAGAGCTTACGGGGCTCTTATTACAGGACACACTGTAAGCTCTTGGAGGATTGACTACATCAGGGGGGCGTGGCCTAATATGCAAAGGAGCTCCTGCTAGAATTCCACCCGAGCCACACGCCCCTGATGTAGCCAATCCTCCGAGAGCTGACAAGGCTCTTTTTTTGTAAGCTCTTGGAGGATTGACTACATCAGGGGGGCGTGGCCTAATATGCAAAGGAGCTCCTGCTAGAATTCCACCCCTGAGCCACGCATCCCTGATGTAGCCAATCCTCCGAGAGCTGACAAGGCTCTTTTTTGTAAGCTCCAGGAGGATTGGCTACATCAGGGGGGCGTGGCCTAATATGCAAAGGAGCTCCTGCTAGAATTCCACCCCTGAGCCACATGCCCCTGATGTAGCCAATCCTCCGAGAGCTGACAAGGCTCTTTTTTGTAAGCTCTTGGAGGACTGACTACATCAGGGGGGCATGGCCTAATATGCAAAGGAGCTCCTGCTAGAATTCCACCCCTGGCACACATGGCTATACAGCAGTTGCTGAAGCGGCCCCCGAGCCCTGCTTGGGAAGGCAGGACAAGCCCCTGCGGTGGCTGGAGCATCGGAACTAGCATCCGGGGAGGGCAGGTGAAAATCCCCCCTCTGCAACAGAAAGCTTTGAGGCCAGTTGTGCGCTCTCGGCCTCGCCTCCTTTGCAGGGATGTAGGGCGATAAAATGGAGGAGAAAGAATGATACGAGCCCCTTCGGGTCCCTGCTGGAGAGACAGGGAAGAAAAGAAGTAAATCAGCACACCAAGACTGGCAGGATCCAAGGAGGAGCCTGTGAGTGGAAATCGGGTTGGGCCTAATCGGGTGTCGAACTCGTTCGTTACGAGGGCCGGATCTGACATAAATAAGGCCTTGTCGGGCCAGGCCATGCGTGTCATGAAATGTGATGCCGGGCAGCAGAGATAGAAACGCTATAAAGGGCACGGGCAAACGCGATTAAAGATTTTTTTAAAACTTAAAATAAACCATGAGTAAAACATTAGCACTTGGTCTTAAAAGGTGCTTTTTTTTGTATCCCTCCTGTGTGATCGAGGGAACCGGGCAAAGGAAGCTCTGGCTCTTTCCTTCCTTGCCCAGGGGGCCAGGAGGGGGAGGAGCCTCGGTCAATAGAAGGAAGAGAGGCTTGGCTCAGTAGTTTTGCTGTGTGATTTGAGAGAGCCTGGCAAAGCACGCTGTTCCCCCCAAAAAAAAGGAGGAGCGCCAATGGAGAAAACTGAGGCTTTGCTCTGTAGCTCCTGTGCGACTGAGCAAGCCTGACAAGGCAAGCTGTCCTGCAGAAGGAAGCAAGAGAGACAGAAGGAAGCAGATGAGAGCCAGTTTCTAGGGGGCCTGATCTGACGCTCGGACTGCCTGTTTGACATCCCTGGTCTAAGGCTTTTCTCACAGACCTGGCCAGTGTTCACAGATTCGGGTTTTTTTTTTTTTTTGCATCCTTTATTTTTTCAAATAATTCATAACTGGCTTTTCTTTGCTGTTCAAGGCTGCTTGCAACACACTTGTTTTTGTTTTGTTTTATGCTAATTTTTGTGATCTAGTCTTGTTGAGCCATTTACTAGATGTTTCAGATTCTTTGACTGCGCTTTCTTACACTACACGATCCATGCGTGATCTGAAGAGCCCTGCTGACTCAGATGAGGAGGCCAGCCAGCCTAGGAGCCTTTCTCACACGGTAGCCAACCAGATCCTCTGGAGGGCCAACAACAGGGCACAGAGGCCGAGGCCTTCCCCTGAGAAGAACATCAGAAGAGCCCTGCTGGGTCAGACCAGTGAGGGTCCATCTAGTCCCGCCTCCTGTCTCACACAGGGGCCAGCCAGTTCCTCTGGAGGGCCGACAACAGGGCACAGAGGCCGAGGCCTTCCCCTGAGAAGGACATCAGAGGAGCCCTGCTGGATCAGACCAGTGAGGGTCCATCTAGTCCAGCCTCCAGTCTCACACAGTGGCCAACCAGTTCCTCTGGAGGGCCAACAACAGGGCACAGAGGCTGAGGCCTTCCCCTGAGAAGAACATCAGAAGAGCCCTGCTGGGTCAGACCAGTGAGGGTCCATCTAGTCCAGCCTCCAGTCTCACACAGTGGCCAACCAGTTCCTCTGGAGGGCCAACAACAGGGCAGGGAGACCGAGGCCTTCCCCTGAGAAGAACATCGGAAGAGCGCTGCTGGGTCAGACCAGGGAAGGTCCATCTAGTCCAGCCTCCTATCTCACACAGGGGCTAGTCAGTTCCTCTGGAGGGCCAACAGCAGGGCAGAGAGACCGAGGCCTTCAAAAAACATTAGAAGAGCCCTGATGGATCAGACCAATGAGGGTCATATGAACAAATGAAGCTGCCTTATACTGAATCAGACCTTTGGTCCATCAAAGTCAGTATTGTCTTCTCAGACTGGCAGTGGCTCTCCAGGGTCTTAAGCTAGTCCAGGGTCCATCTAGTCCAGCAGCATGTCTCACGCAGTGGCCAACCAGTTCCTCTGGAGGACCAACAACAGGGCAGAGAGGCCGAGCCCTTCCCCTGAGAAGAACATAAGAAGAGCTCTGCTGGATCAGACCTGGGAGGGTCCATCTAGTCCAGCCTCCTGTCTCACACAGCGGCCTGCCAGTTCCTCTGGAGGGCCAACAACAGGGCACAGAGGCCGAGGCCTTCATAAGAACCTCAGAAGAGCCCTGCTGGATCAGACCAGGGAGGGTCCATCTAGTCCAGCCTCCTGTCTCACACAGCGGCCTGCCAGTTCCTCTGGAGGGCCAACAACAGGGCACAGAGGCCGAGGCCTTCATAAGAACATCAGAAGAGCCCTGCTGGATCAGACCAGTGAGGGTCCATCTAGTCCATCCTCCAGTCTCACACAATGGCCTGCCAGTTCCTCTGGAGGATCAACAACAGGGCAGAGAGGCTGAGGCCTTCATAAGAACATCAGAAGAGCCCTGCTGGATCAGACCAGGGAGGGTCCATCTAGTCCAGCCTCCAGTCTCACACAGTGGCCTGCCAGTTCCTCTGGAGGGCCAACAACAGGGCAGAGGCCGAGGCCTTCATAAGAACATCAGAAGAACCCTGCTGGATCAGACCAGTGTGGGTCCATCTAGTCCATCCTCCAGTCTCACACAATGGCCTGCCAGTTCCTCTGGAGGATCAACAACAGGGCAGAGGCCGAGGCCTTCATAAGAACATCAGAAGAGCCCTGCTGGATCAGACCAGGGAGGGTCCATCTAGTCCAGCCTCCAGTCTCACACAGTGGCCTGCCAGTTCCTCTGGAGGGCCAACAACAGGGCAGAGGCCGAGGCCTTCATAAGAACATCAGAAGAACCCTGCTGGATCAGACCAGTGTGGGTCCATCTAGTCCAGCCTCCAGTCTCACGCAGTGGCCTCAACCTGTTCCTCTGGAGGGCCAACAACAGGGCACAGAGGCTGAGGCCTTTCCCTGGTAGGAATGTAAGAGGACACCTGCTGGAAGCCAGCAAAAGCCCACCCAAGATGACCAGCGTCTCACCCTGCGCTACGGTGGACATCACGACGGAAGGCGTGGAGGACACCACGGTGGTCACGGCCACGGTGCTGGGGGCGGAGGAGGGGGCGGAGCAGCCGCCGGTGCTGCTGCTGACCAGGGAGGACTGGGGGGCGGTGATGACCACCGGCTGCTTCTGAGTGGTGGAGGCGATGACGGAGGTCGGGACGAGCTTGGTGACGGCGGCGTAGTTGTGAGACTTGGACAGGATGTTGGGCACGAAGGTGGAGCTGGGAGACGTGGTGACGATGATCACCTGGAAACGAAAGCAGAAGCACGTTTCATTCGCTGCGCTGGGAGCCAATGGCGGGGATGGCGCTTCTAAGCTTTTGCTAACGTCGTGAAAGCAATGTGTGTGTGTGTGTGTGTGTTTTTAAATTTTGAAAAGCTTTATTAATATAAAGTTCAATGTACAATAGCGATGAGACATCAACAGATGTGTAGCATGTACCAATATAAAATAGGGAAAGGGAAACATACAAGGTTAGCTATTAAAGCCTAATTACAGCATTAGTTGACATGACATCAAAACAGCATGGTATGAGTCATTAGGGTTCCTTCTGTCCTTCGAGACTTTCTCAATAAAGGGACGCCATTTGCACATAAAGTCTAGGGAAGCGGTTTGGGAGGAGGAACGAGGATCCAAATCATAGGTGAGCTTATCTGAGACAAAATAATCCCACAATTTCAGCCACCGTGCCTGTCTCGAAGGAGGCGTTTGTTGCTTCCAAACCAGGGCAATCGCGAATTTAGCTGCTACGAACATGTGTGAAACTAGTTCTTCTGTGTGGTCAGGAGTGCGTGAGGCGCCTGCAAGGTTCAGAAGAGCGTACTCTGGCGTGAATGGTGGAGAGTATGAGGTGAGGGCATGCCCTTCTTGGTAAATTAGCTTCCAAAAGCTTTGTATGACGGGGCAGAGCCACCAGGAATGGAAAAATGTGCCTCTCTGGCCGCAGTTCTTAAAACAGAGAGGTGAAGTAGAGGAAGAGTGTGATAATCGTGCTGGAGTCATACACCAGCGTGTGAGCCATTCAAGTTCTCACACGCTGAAAGCAATGTCACCCCAGAGTTGGAAAAAACTGGCGCTTGCACAGGGGACCTTTCCTTTCCTCATCGGGCTTTGATGACTGTCAGGGCCTTTTTTTGTAGAAAAAGCACAGCAGGGACTCATTTGCCTATTAGGCCACACCCCCTGATGTGCCAATGTTTCACACAGGACACTCTCCTGACCCGCTGGATTTTGGGGGCTTGTCATCGGGCTTTGCGCGGCACCGTGGCGCAGAGTGCTAAAGCAGCAGTACTGCGGGTCTGAGCTCTCCGCTCACGGCCTGCGTTCGATCCCCGGCGGAAGCTGGGCGTTCAGGTAGCCGGCTCGAGGTTGACTCAGCCTTCCATCCTTCCGAGGTCGGTCAAATGAGGACCCGGCTCGCTGGGGGGAAAGCGTAGACGACTGGGGAAGGCAAGGGCAAAACCGCCTCGTAAAAAGTCTGCCGTGAATACGTTGTGAAAGCAACGTCACTCCAGAGTCGGAAACGACTGCTGCTTGCACCAGGGGACTACCTTTACTTTTAAGAGCTCTGTGTTGCAGAGTGGAAAGGCTGCAGTACTGCAGTCTGAACTCTGCTCACAACCTGAGTTCGATCCCAGCGGAAGCTGGGTTTTCAGGTAGTCAGCTCCAGGTTGACTCAGCCTTCCATCCTTCCGAGGTCGGTCAAATGAGGACCCAGCTTGCTGGGAGGAAAGTGTAGAGGACTGGGGAAGGCAAGGGCAAAACCGTCCCGTAAAAAGTCTGCCGTGAAAACGTCGTGAAAGCAACGTCACCCCAGAGTCGGAAACGACTGGCGCTTGCACAGGGGACCTTTCCTTTCCTAGATGGCCATTATAGAGCCCCGTGGCGCAGAGTGTTAAAGCTGCAGCACTGCAGTCCTAAGCTCTGCTCACGACCTGAGTTCGATCCCCGGCGGAAGCTGGGCTTTCAGATAGCCGGCTCGAGGTTGACTCAGCCTTCCATCCTTCCGAGGTCGGTAAGATGAGTCCCCAGCTTGCTGGGGGGAAAGCGTAGATGACTGGGGATGGCAATGGCAAACCACCCCGTCAAAAGCCTGCCATGAAAACGTCGTGAAAGCAACGTCACCCCAGAGTCGGAAAGGACTGTTGCTTGCACAGGAGACCTTTCCTTTCCTCATCGGGCTTTGATGATTGTCAGGGCTTTTTTTGTAGAAAAAGCACAGCAGGGACTCATTTGCATATTAGGCCACACCCCCTGATGGCACCACTGTTTCGCACAGGGCTTTTTTTTGTAGGAAAAGCTGAGTAGGGGCTCGTTTGCAAATTGGGCCGCACCCCTGACACCAAGCTAGCTGGAACTGCGTTCCCGTGCATTCCTACTTAAAACAAGCTTTGGTGATTGTCTGTTCTGAGTCTCCGGCAGGGGGAAAGCTAGGTTCGAGTCCAGTTGCAGCTGAGACGCAGTAAGATTTTCGGGATGTGCACTTTCAAGGATCAAAACTCCCTTCAGCAGAGTGCTGAAGCTTGAAACGCCGAAAGTCTTGTTGGTCTCTAAGGTGCATCGAGAAAACAGAGCATCACTGCCCCAGACGTAACTCGAGAGAGAAGCCATGTTGGATCAGGCCAATGGCCCGTCCAGTCCAACACTCTGTGTCACACAGTGGCCAAAAACCAGGCGTCATCAGGAGGTCAACCAGTGGGGCCAGAACACTAGAAGCCCTCCCACTGTGCTCCCCCCCAAGCACCAAGAAGACAGAGCAACCCTGCCCGAGACGTAAGAGGAGCCATGTTGGATCAGGTCAGTGGCCCATCCAGTCCTACACTGTGTCACACAGTGGCCAAAAACCAGGTGCCAACAGGAGGTTTGCCAGCAGGGCCAGAACTCCAGAAGCCCTCCCACTTTTGCCTCTCCAAGCACCAAGAGTAGAGACATCACTGACCCAGACATAAGAACATAAGAGAAGCCATGTTGAATCAGGCCAGTGGCCCATTCAGTCCTACACTGTGTCGCACAGTGGCCAAAAACCAGGTGCCATCAGAAGGTTTGCCAGCAGGGACAGAACTCCAGAAACCCTTCCACTGTGGCCCCCCAAGCACCAAGAAAACAGAGCATCACTGCTCCAGACATCAAAACATAAGAGAAGTCGTGTTGGCCGAAGCCAGTGGCCCATCTGGTCCAGCAGGGCTCTTCTGATGTTCTTATCAGGGGAAGGCCTCAGCCTCTATGCCCTCTTGTTGGCCCTCCAGAGAAACTGGGTGTCTACTGCATGAGACAGGAGGCTGGACTAGATGGACCACTGGTCTGATTCAGCAGGGCTCTTCTGATGTTCTTAGGAAGGCACTGGCCACTATACCCTGTTGCTGACCCCCCACAGATGAACTGGTTGGACATTATGTAAGAAAGGATGCCGGACTAGATGGGCCACTGGTCTGATCCAGCAGGGCTCTTTCTAGGTTCTTCTCAGGGGAAGGCCTTGGCCTCTATGCCCTGTTGTTGGCTGTCCAGAGGAACTGGTTGGCTACTGCGTGTGACAGGATGTTGGACGAGAAGGACCACTAGGTGAGACCCAGCAGGGCTCTTCTTCAGTCCTTATCAGGGGAAGGCCTCCATCTCTACGTCCTCCAGAGGAACTGAACAGCCACGGCATGAGACAGGAGGCTGGACTAGATGGACCCTCACTGGTCTGATCCAGCAGGGCTCTTCTGATGTTCTTAGGAAGGCCTTGGCCTCTCTGCCCTGTTGTTGGCCCTCCAGAGGAATTGGCAGGCCACTGTGTGAGACAGGAGGCTGGACTAGATGGAGAAAGAAGTACTTTTCTCCCTTTCTCACAATACAAGAACTCGTGGGCATTCGATGAAATTGCTGAGCAGCCAGGTTAAAACAGATAAAAGGAAGTCCTTCTTCACCCAAAGGGTGATTAACATGTGGAATTCACTGCCACAGGAGGTGGTGGCGGCCACAAGCATGGCCATCTTCAAGAGGGGGTTAGATAAAAATATGGAGCAGAGGTCCATCAGTGGCTATTAGCCACAGAGTGTGTGTGTGTGTGTGTGTGTGTGTATATATATATATATATATATATATATTTGGCCGCTGTGTGACACAGAATGTTGGACTGGACGGGCCATTGGCCTGATCTAACATGGCTTCTCTTATGTTCTTATGACCCTCACTGGTCTGATCCAGCAGGTCTCTTCTGATGTTCTTATGAAGACCTCAGCCTCTCTGCCCCATTGTTGGCCCTCCAGAGGAACTGGTTGGCCACTGTGTGAGACAAGAGGCTGGACTAGATGGACCACTGGTCTGATCCAGTAGGGCTCTTCTGATGTTCTTATGAAGGCCTCAGCCTCTCTGCCCTGTTGTTGGCCCTCCAGAGGAACTGGCTGGTTACTGTTTGAGACAGGAGGCTGGACTAGATGGACCAATGGAATGATCCAGCAGGGCTCTTCTGATGTTCTTATGAAGGACTCAGCCTCTCTGCCCTGTTACAGTCCCTCCAGAGGAACTGGTTGGCGACTGTGTGAGACAAGAGGCTGGACTAGAAGGACCACTAGGTATGATCCAGCAGAGCTCTTCATAAGTCCTTATCAGGAGAAGGCCTACGTCTCTACATCCTCCAGAGCAGAGGTGGCCAACAGTAGCTCTCCAGATGTTTTTTGCCTAAAACTCCCATCAGCCCCAGCCATTGGCCATGCTTGCTGGGGCTGATGGGAGTTTTAGGCAAAAAAACATCTGGAGAGCTACCGTTAGTAACCCCCGCCCCAAAGGAATTGAATGGTCACTGTGTGAGACAGGAGGCTGGACTAGAAGGACCACTAGGTGTGATCCAGCAGGGCTCTTCTTAAGTCCTTATCAGGGGAAGGCCTCCGTCTCTACGTCCCCCAGAGGAACTGGATGGCCATTGCATGAGACAGGAGGCTGGACCACTGGGCTGATCTAGCAGGGCTCTTCTTAAATTCTTATCTTCTACCACTGAACCACAGCCTCCTCCCAAGGTTTGAGCTCAGAGAAAGGGCAGATAAAAACACTCCTCCCCCCCTGCACACTCCCTTACCTTCTGGGTTGTCGTGTTGGTCGTCTGCGTGGAGGGCTTGGTGAAGGTGATCTTCACCGGGGACATGTGGGGAGGCAAGGAGTTGGCAATGCTCTGCATGATGCTGCTCATCTTCGGGCTGCCGGGCACCGTGATGGTTTTCGTCACCGGCGTGACGGCCTTCGGCACCTCCTTCAGGAGGACGGGCGACGAGCTCGAGGAGTTGGTGCGGCGCCTCTTGCGGGGCTTCTCGTCGTCGTCTGAGCAGCTCACGCCTGCAAGACACCCGCCCCCCGAGCGTTTCTTAGCCACGTGGGAGCCACGTTCAAAGGCAGCAAACCTCCGAATCCCAGAGCCAGGAGGCGACATCAGGGAAAGGCCTCAGCCTCGCTGCCCTGTTGCTGGCCCTCCGGAGGAACTGGTTGGCCACTGAGACAGGATGCTGGGCTAGAGTGACCACTGGTTTCATCTAGCAGGGCTCTTAAGTTCCTATAGTGCAGGGGTGGCCAACGGTAGCTCTCTGGATGTTTTTTTTTGCCTACAACTCCCATCAGCCCCAGCCATTGGCCATGCTGGCTGGAGCTGATGGGAGTTGTAGGCAAAAAAACATTTGGAGAGCTACCGTTGGCCACCCCTGCTATACTGCGTAGCCCCATAAACAAATGAATAACTTACTTTTATCTGACTGAACTATAATATTCTTCCTGTGCTTGAGTCCAGTAGCGCCCGAAAGACCAACAACATTTCGGGGGTGTAAGGCTTCCAAAGTCAGAGCTCCATTGGCCTGATCCAACATGGCCTCTCTAATAAGACGACGACATTGGATTTATATCCCGCCCTCCTCTCCGAATGTCAGAACAGCTCACAATCTCCTTTATCTCCCTGCCCCACAACAGACACTGTGTGGTGGGTGGGGCTGAGGGGGCTCTCCCAGCAGCTGCCCTTTCAAGGACAACCTCTGCCAGAGCTATGGCTGCCCCAAGGCCATTCCAGCAGGTGCAAGTGGAGGAGTGGGGGAATCAAACCCGGTTCTCCCAGAGAAGAGAGCTCTGGCTGACCCAAGGCCATTCCAGCAGCTGCAAGTGGAGGAGTGAGGAATCAAACCCGGTTCTCCCAGAGAAGAGAGCTCTGGCTGACCCAAGGCCATTCCAGCAGCTGCAAGTGGAGGAGTGGGGAATCAAACCCGGTTCTCCCAGATAAGAGAGCTCTGGCTGACCTAGGGCCATTCCAGCAGCTGCAAGTGGAGGAGTGGGGAATCAAACCTGGTTCTCCCAGAGAAGAGAGCTATGGCTGATCCAAGGCCATTCCAGCAGGTGCAAGTGGAGGAGTGGGGAATCAAACCTGGTTCTCCCAGAGAAGAGAGCTCTGGCTGACCCAAGGCCATTCCAGCAGCTGCAAGTGGAGGAGTGGGGAATCAAACCTGGTTCTCCCAGAGAAGAGAGCTATGGCTGATCCAAGGCCATTCCAGCAGGTGCAAGTGGAGGAGTGGGGAATCAAACCTGGTTCTCCCAGAGAAGAGAGCTCTGGCTGACCCAAGGCCATTCCAGCAGCTGCAAGTGGAGGAGTGGGGAATCAAACCTGGTTCTCCCAGAGAAGAGAGCTATGGCTGATCCAAGGCCATTCCAGCAGGTGCAAGTGGAGGAGTGGGGAATCAAACCTGGTTCTCCCAGAGAAGAGAGCTATGGCTGATCCAAGGCCATTCCAGCAGGTGCAAGTGGAGGAGTGGGGAATCAAACCTGGTTCTCCCAGAGAAGAGAGCTATGGCTGACCCAAGGCCATTCCAGCAGGTGCAAGTGGAGGAGTGGGGAATCAAACCCGGTTCTCCCAGATAAGAGAGCTCTGGCTGACCCAAGGCCATTCCAGCAGCTGCAAGTGGAGGAGGGGGGAATCAAACCCGGTTCTCCCAGATAAGAGAGCTATAGCTGACCCAAGGCCATTCCAGCAGGTGCAAGTGGAGGAGTGGGGGAATCAAACCCGGTTCTCCCAGACAAGAGAGCTCTGGCTGACCCAAGGCCTTTCCAGCAGGTGCAAGTGGAGGAGTGGGGAATCAAACCCGGTTCACCGAGATAAGAGAGCTATGGCTGACCCAAGACCATTCCAGCAGGTGCAAGTGGAGGAGTGGGGAATCAAACCCGGTTCTCCCAGACAAGAGAGCTCTGGCTGACCCAAGGCCATCTTAGCAGGTGCAAGTGGAGGAGTGGGGAATCAAACCCGGTTCTCCCAGATAAGAGTCCGCACACTTAACCACGACACCAAACTGGCTCTCCGTGTTCTTATGTTTGTTAGATCCTAGTGGGAATGTGGGTCCTTGAGCCCTTAGACCTGCTCGGAAGCTGGGAGATACAACCAGTAGTGGCAAGCCCTTGACAATCGTAGCTTTGACTCCCGAAAGCTCATACTCTGGAAATCCCGTTGCTCTCTAAGGCACGACTGGACTCGAAGCTTGCTCTTCTATGGCAGAACCACAAGGGTGCCCTCTTCGAATGTCATTAATACATAAAATAAAAGCAAGAGCTCCTCTAAAACAGCTCTCCAGACTCCCAGTTTGATGCTTACCTTGTGCCTCTTTTCACTTACTTTTAACGTAAACGGCGCTTCCGCTCGGCAGGACGACCACGTTGGAAGCCGGGCTGGCGGGTCTGGGGGACTTGACAGTGGCGATGCTGCCGCTCGGAACCGGAGTGGATGTGGGAGTGGAAGTTGTACTCGTGTAGGAATAGCACACCACCACTGGAGAGGAAGAGGAAACACATGGGGCACGAACAAGGGTTAGACTCCTACTGTTCTCTCCGTACCGTTGACAACTTTCAAGTCACAGGTTGACTCTCCAGCACCCTCAGTGAATCATACAGTTGGAATCATAGAGTTGGAAGGGACCTCCAGGGTCATCTAGTTCAACCCCCTGCACAATGCAGGAAACTCACAAATCCCTCCCCCTAAATTCACAGGATCTTCATCACTGTCAGATGGCCATCTAGCCACTGTTTAGAAACCACCAAGGAAGGAGAGCCCGCCACCTCCCGAGGAAGCCTGTTCCACTGAGGAATCGCTCTAACAGTCAGGAAGTTCTTCCTAATGTTGAGCTGGAAACGCTTCTGATTTAATTTCAACCCACTGGTTCTGGTCCTACCTTCCGGGGCCACAGAAAACAATCCCACAGCATCCTCTATAGGACGGCCCTTTAAGTACTTGAAGATGGTGATCCTATCACCTCTCAGCAGTATTTTGATTCCTTTTTGCAGCAGTAGGAAAAGCTGTGCCAGCTAAAGCCTGAACCCAGCGTAACAGAACATAGGAACATAAGAGAAGCCATGTTGGATGAGGCCAATGGCCCCTCCAGTCCAACACTCTGTGTCACACAGAGGCCAAAACTCAGGTACATTCAGGAGATCCACCAGTGGGGCCAGAACACTAGAAGCCCTTGCACTGTTGCTCCCCCCCCTCCCAAGCACCAAGGATACAGAGCATAACTGCTCCAGACAGAGTCTTCCATCTAATAGTTTGTGGCTAATAGCATAAGAACATAGGAGAAGCCATGTTGGATCAGGCCAATGGCCCCTCCAATCCAACACTCTGTGTCACATAAGAATATAAGAGAAGCCATGTTGGATCAGGCCAATGGCCCCTCCAGTCCAACACTCTGTGTCACATAAGAACATAAGAGAAGCCATGTTGGATCAGGCCAGTGGCCCATCCAGTCCAACACTCTGTGTCACATAAGAACATCAGAGAAGCCATGTTGTATCAGGCCAGTGGCCCATCCAGTCCAACACTCTGTGTCACATAAGAACATAAGAGAAGCCATGTTGTATCAGGCCAGTGGCCCATCCAGTCCAACACTCTGTGTCACATAAGAACATTAGAGAAGCCATGTTGGATCAGGCCAGTGGCCCATCTAGTCCAATACTCTGTGTCACATAAGAACATAAGAGAAGCCCTGTTGGATCAGGCCAGTGGCCCATCTAGTCCAATACTCTGTGTCACATAAGAACATAAGAGAAGCCATGTTGTATCAGGCCAGTGGCCCATCTAGTCCAATACTCTGTGTCACATAAGAACATTAGAGAAGCCATGTTGGATCAGGCCAGTGGCCCATCTAGTTCAATACTCTGTGTCACATAAGAACATAAGAGAAGCCATGTTGTATCAGGCCAGTGGCCCATCCAGTCCAACACTCTGTGTCACATAAGAACATTAGAGAAGCCATGTTGGATCAGGCCAGTGGCCCATCTAGTCCAATACTCTGTGTCACATAAGAACATAAGAGAAGCCCTGTTGGATCAGGCCAGTGGCCCATCTAGTCCAATACTCTGTGTCACATAAGAACATAAGAGAAGCCATGTTGTATCAGGCCAGTGGCCCATCTAGTCCAATACTCTGTGTCACATAAGAACATTAGAGAAGCCATGTTGGATCAGGCCAGTGGCCCATCTAGTCCAATACTCTGTGTCACATAAGAACATAAGAGAAGCCATGTTGTATCAGGCCAGTGGCCCATCCAGTCCAACACTCTGTGTCACATAAGAACATTAGAGAAGCCATGTTGGATCAGGCCAGTGGCCCATCTAGTCCAATACTCTGTGTCACATAAGAACATCAGAGAAGCCATGTTGGATCAGGCCAGTGGCCCATCCAGTCCAACACTCTGTGTCACACAGTGGCCAAAAAAACCAGGTGCCATCAATAGGTCCACCACTGGGGCTAGAAGCCCTTCCACTGTGCCCCCCCTCTGAAGCACCAGAATACAAGGCATCACTGCCCCAGACAGAGAGTTCCAACAATAAGCTGTGGATAATAGCCACTGATGAACCCCTGGTCCATATGCTTACCCATTCCCCTATGAAGCTGCCTTCAACTGAATCAGACCCCCCTGGGTCCATCAAAGTCAGTCTTGTCTACTCAGACTGGCAGCAGCTCTCCAGAGTCTCAAGCTGAGGTTTTTCACGCCTATTTGACTGGACCCATTTTAGATGGAGATGCCGGGGACTGAACCTGGGACCTTCTGCTTACCAAGCAGATGCTCTACCAGTGAGCCACCGTCTCTCCCCTTTTGAGAAATGAGAGCCCCGTTCCCAATCCCCCAACGGCCACCTTACCGTCACTTTCTTTGCTCCCCGTTTCCGCGGGAGACGGAAGAGAAGCATTGTGCTGGAGAGCAGCGTTGGCAACGGCGTTTGCCGTGACGGTAAACGCCGTCTGGGGGACCAGCCGTGGCATCAGAGGGACCAGCCGCCTCCCTTCGATGGACCATTCGGAGGAGCTGTTTGGCCCGGACATGCTACGAAGAAACGCAAAGGTCCAGATTCAGCGCTCCGTCTAGTCACAACTCAGATGGGTTTGTGCAGCCACGAGGCACTGCTGTTCAACTCTTCTGACCTGCTGTGGCCTCCAGCTTAAGCAGGCCAAACAATTCATAGAATCACAGAGTTGGAAGGGGCCTTTACAGACCATCTAGTCCAGGGGCGGCCAAACTTGCTTAACGTAAGAGCCACATAGCATAAACAACAGATGTTTGAGAGCCACGAGACATGAACATCAGTGAAGGGAGGGAGGGAGGAAGGGAGGGAGGGAGAAAGGGGGAGAGGGGGGAAGGGAGGAAGGGAGAGAGGGAGGAAGAAAAGAAGGGAGGGAGGGAGGAAGAAAGGAAGGGAGGAAGGGAGGGAGGGAGGGAGAGAGAGAGAGAGAGAAAGAGAGAGAGAGAGAAAGAGAGAGAGAAAGAGAGAGAGAGAAAGAGAGAGAGAGAAAGAAAGAGAGAAAGAGAGAGAAAGAGAGAAAGAGAGAAAGAGAGAAAGAGAGAGAAAGAGAGAAAGAGAGAAAGAGAGAAAGAGAGAAAGAGAAAGAAAGAAAGAAAGAAAGAAAGAAAGAAAGAAAGAAAGAAAGAAAGAAAGAAAGAAAGAAAGAAAGAAAGAAAGAAAGAGAGAGAGAGAGGGAGGGAGGGAGGGAGGGAGGGAGGAAGGGAGGGAGGGAGGAAGGGAGGGAGGGAGGAAGGGAGGGAGGGAGGGAGGAAGGGA
>NC_083225.1:189965120-190008557 GCF_032191835.1 Heteronotia binoei
AGGAGAACATAAGAGAAGCCATGTTGGATCAGGCCAATGGCCCATCCAGTCCAACACTCTGTGTCACACAGTGGCCAAAAAACCCAGGTGCCATCAGGAGGTCCATCAGTGGGACCAGGATACTAGACGCTCTCTCACTGTTGCCTCCCCCCAAGAACCAAGGATACAGAGCATCGCTTGCCTCAGACATAAAAACATAAGAGAAGCCATGTTGGATCAGGCCAATGTCCCATCCAGTCCAACACATTGTCACACACTAGCCAAACCCTAAGGGACATCAGAAGGTCCACCAACAGGGCCAGAATTCCAGAAGCCTTCCCACTCTTGCCCCCCCAAGTACCAGGATTACAAAGCATCACTGCCACAGTCAAAATAACAAAAAAGAACCCATGTTGGATCACGTCAATGGCCCATCCAGTCCAACACTCTGCCCCCCAAGCACCAAGAAGAGAAAACATCACTGCTCCACACGTAAGAAGAAGATGAAGAAGATATTGGATTTCTATCCCGCCGTCCACTCCGAAGAGTCTTAGAGCGGCTCACAATCTCCTTTACCTTCCTCCCCCACAACAGACACCCTGTGAGGTGGGTGGGGCTGGAGAGGGCTCTCACAGCAGCTGCCCTTTCAAGGACAACCTCTGCCATAGCTATGGCGGACCCAAGGCCATGCTAGCAGGTGCAAGTGGAGGAGTGGGGAATCAAACCCGGTTCTCCCAGATAATTGTCCGCACACTTAACCATTACACCAAACTGGCTCTCCAGGAGAGAACACAGGAGAACCCATGTTAGATCAGGCTATTGGCCCCTTCAGTCCAACACTCTGTCATACAGTGGCTAAAACCCAGGGGGCATCAGAAGGTCCACCAGTAGAGCCAGAACTCCAGAAGGCCTCCCACTCTTGCCCCCCAAGCACCAAGATTACAGAGCATCACTGCCCCAGACATAAGAACAGAAAAGAAGCCAAGGTTGCATCAGGTCAATTGCCCATGCAGTCCAACGCTCTGTATCCCACAGTGGCCAAAACCCAAGGTCCATCAGGAGGTCCACCAGCAGGGCCAGAACTCCAGAAGCCCTCCCATTCTTGCCCCTCCCAGCACCAAAACCACAGAGCATCACTGCCCCAGATAGAGTGCTCCATCTAGGCCTTGAGGCTAATAGCCACTGACTGACCTCTGCTCCTTATGTTTATCCAGTCCCCCCTTGAAGCTATCTAGAGCCCCGTGGCGCAGAGTGTTAAAGCTGCAGTAATGCAGTCCTAAGCTCTGCTCATGACCTGAGTTCGATCCCCAGTGGAAGCTGGGTTTTCAGGTAGCCGGCTCGAGGTTGACTCAGCCTTCCATCCTTCCGAGGTTGGTAAAATGAGGTTCTCCCAGATAAGAGAGCTCTGGCTGACCCAAGGCCATTCCAGCAGGTGCAAGTGGAGGAGTGGGGAATCAAACCCGGTTCTCCCAGATAAGAGAGCTCTGGCTGACCCAAGGCCATTCCAGCAGCTGCAAGTGGAGGAGTGGGGAATCAAACCCGGTTCTCCCAGATAAGAGAGCTCTGGCTGACCCAAGGCCATTCCAGCAGCTGCAAGTGGAGGAGGGGGGAATCAAACCCGGTTCTCCCAGATAAGAGAGCTCTGGCTGACCCAAGGCCATTCCAGCAGCTGCAAGTGGAGGAGTGGGGAATCCAACCCGGTTCTCCCAGATAAGAGAGCTATGGCTGACCCAAGGCCATTCTAGCAGCTGCAAGTGGAGGAGTGGGGAATCCAACCGGTTCTCCCAGATAAGAGAGCTATGGCTGACCCAAGGCCATTCCAGCAGCTGCAAGTGGAGGAGTGGGGAATCCAACCCGGTTCTCCCAGTTAAGAGAGCTCTGGCTGATCCAAGGCCATTCCAGCAGCTGCAAGTGGAGGAGTGGGGAATCAAACCCGGTTCTCCCAGAGAAGAGAGCTATGGCTGACCCAAGGCCATTCCAGCAGCTGCAAGTGGAGGAGTGGGGAATCCAACCCGGTTCTCCCAGATAAGAGAGCTATGGCTGACCCAAGGCCATTCCAGCAGCTGCAAGTGGAGGAGTGGGGAATCCAACCCGGTTCTCCCAGATAAGAGAGCTATGGCTGACCCAAGGCCATTCCAGCAGCTGCAAGTGGAGGAGTGGGGAATCCAACCCGGTTCTCCCAGTTAAGAGAGCTCTGGCTGATCCAAGGCCATTCCAGCAGCTGCAAGTGGAGGAGTGGGGAATCAAACCCGGTTCTCCCAGAGAAGAGAGCTATGGCTGACCCAAGGCCATTCCAGCAGCTGCAAGTGGAGGAGTGGGGAATCCACCCTGATTCTCCAGATAAGAGTCCACACACTTAACCACTACACCAAACTGGCTCTCCCTGGAAAGGAAAGGATATTTAAAACTAGGGTTGCCAATCCCCAGGTGGGAGCAGGGGATCCCCCTGGTTTGAAGGCCCTCCCCCAGCTTCAGGATCATCAGAAAGCGGGGTGGGGGGATGTCTGCGGGGCACTCCCTTATTCCTTATGCAGACCGATTCCCATGGGGTATAATGGAGAATTGATCTGCGGGTATCTGGGGCTCTGAGGGCACTGTTTTTTTGCGGTGGAGGCACCAAATTTGCAGCATAGCATCTAATGCCTCTCCTCCAAAGACCCTCCAAATTTCAGAAAGATTGGACCAGGGGGTCCAATTCTATGAGCCCCCAAAGAAGGTGTCCCTATCCTTCATTATTTCCAATAGAGGGAAGGAACGCAGTTCCTTTAAACGTGATGGCCAGAACTCTCTTGGGAGTTCAATTATACTTGTCACAATCTTCTTTCTGCCTCCACCCCCAATGTCTCCTGGCTCCACCCACAATGTCTCCTGGCTCCACCCCCAATGTCTCCTGCCTCCACCCCCAAAGTCTCCTGCCTCCACCCCCAATGGCTCCTGCCTCCACCCCCAATGTCTCCTGGCTCCACCCCCAAAGTCTCCTGGCTCCATGCCCAATGGCTCCTGCCTCCACCCCCAATGTCTCCTGGCTCCACCCCCAAAGTCTCCTGGCTCCACCTCCAAAGTCTCCTGTCTCCACCCCCAAAGTCCCCAGATATTTCTTGAGCCGGACTTGGCAACCCTGTGTAAATCTAACCACAAGGGCAGCAATTCAAACGAGGGGGAGGGAAGGAGGGGTCATTGAGGTCATTTTAATATTTATTTTTTAATTGATTCACATTACTTATCGTCTGTCTGTTTCGCTTGGGCTCGAGGTGGATTACGCACAGTGAGTCAACACAATCAACAGGATGGGACATTCAATAAACCACGCAATGGGAGTGGTAGAACCAACAAGAAATCTAACACCGAAGCAAAACATAAGTGTTAACATGACACATTCAATGATGCACGAATACATAGCGGGGTCCAATTTACAGCCAGCCGTACGCAATAGTATAAACCACAATCCCTAATAATTTATCCCAGCAACTTTAATACAGTGCCAGTCTATTGCCTGTGGAGAAAAGAAGACTTCAGATTTATACGCTGCCCTTCTCTCTGAATCAGAGACTCAGTGACTTACAATCTCCATTATCTCCTTCCCCCACAACAGACACCCTGTGAGGTGGGTGGGGCTGAGAGGGCTCTCACAGCAGCTGCCCTTTCAAGGACAGAGTCTCAGAGCGGCCTACAATCTCCTTTCCCTTCCTTCCCAACAACGGACACCCTGTGAGGTGGGTGGGGCTGAGAGGGCTCTCCCAGCAGCTGCCCTTTCAAGGACAACTCCTATGAGAGCTCTGGCTGACCCAAGGCCATTCCAGCAGGTGCAAGTGGAGGAGTGGGGAATCAAACCCGGTTCTCCCGGATAAGAGTCCGCGCACTTAACCACTACACCAGACTCCATACCAAAAGCCCTCAGGAGTAATGTCAGAGGGAACAGAGAAGTCTTCACCTGCTGTTGGAAGTCGGTGGCAGAAATGGATGGATAAATCTCTCTGGGGAGTTCTCGGGATTTTGATACCTACAAGATGTGGTGACGGCCACTTGCTTTGACAGCATTAAAAAGTAATGGATTTTTTTACGGAGGTTAGGCCTTTGGTGACTCTTAACTTGAACATATAAATGCTGCCTAATACTGCCTACTTAGACTGGCAGCTGCTCTCTAGGGATTCGGGCTTCCTTTCTAATTCCTTACATTCTCATCCTTTAAAACGGGGATACCGGGGATTGAACCTAGGACCTGCAGAATGCCAAGCAGATGCTCAACCACTGAGGCATAGTTCCGTCTCTATCTCTCCAGGGTCTTGGGCTGAGATTTTTCGCATAAGGGTATAATAAAAGCCATGTTGTATCAGGCCAAAAGCCAGGACTGTAGCAGGAACTCCTTTGCCTATCAGGCCACACACCTCTGATGTAGCCAATCCTCCCTATATCTTGCTTCCTTCTGCAGCACAGCTTGCTTTGCAAAGCTTGCTCAATCGCACAGGAGCTACAGAGCAAAATCTCTCCATTGGCTGAGGCTCCTCCCTTGGGGAGGAAGGAGGGGAGGAATAGCTTGCTTTGCCAGGCTCTCTCCATCGCACAGCAGAGCTACTGAACCAAGCCTCTCTTCCTTCTGTTGTCTGAGGCTCCCCACCCAGTCCCCTGGGGAAGGAAGGAAAGAGCCAGAGCTTCCTTTGCCCAATTCCCCGGATCCCGTGGGAGAAATACAAAGAAAGCATCTTTAAGACCAATGAGTGCTAATGTTTTAAACATGTTTTAAGTTCTAAATATATATATATATATATTTGTGTTTGTCTGTGTTCTTTATAAAATTTATCTCTCTGCTACCTAACCTTAAATAGGTACACGCATGGCCCGGCCCGAGAAGGTCTCATTTATATCAGATCCGGCCCTCATAACAAAAGCGTTCGACACCCCTGGCTTAGAGGGAACGTTTAGGGTTGCCAAGTCCAATTTAAGAAATATCTGGGGACTTTGGGGGTGGAGCCAGGAGACAATAGGGGTGGAGCCAAGATCAAGACTGTGACAAGCATCATTGAACTCCAAAGGGAGTTCTGGCCCTCACATTGAAAGGGACGGCACACCTTTTCAATGCCTTCCTTCCATAGGAAATAATGAAGGATGGGGCACCTTCTTTTGGGGCTCATAGAATTGGACCCCCTGGTCCAATCCTTTTGACACTTGGGGGATATTTTGGGGAGAGGCACTAGATGCTGTGCTGAAAATTTGGTGCCTCCACCTTAAAACACAGCTCCCCCAGAGCCCCAGATACCCACGGATCAATTCTCCATTATTTTCTACGGGAATAAATCTCCATAGGGAATAATAGAGTTCCCAGCAGACATTTCCCTCCCCTCCCCCCGCTTCTGATGACCCTGAAGCAGGGGGAGGGCCTCCAAACCAGGGGATCCCCTGCCCCCACCTGGGGATTGGCAACCCTAGAAACGTTGCTTGGGAGCAGGGCTATTTTTTGTAGCAGGGACTCCTTTGCATATTAGGCTACACCCCCCTGTCGTAGCCAATCCTCCTGGGGCTTCCAGTAGGCCCTGTAAGAAGAGCCCTGTAAGCTCCAGGAGGATTGGCTACATCAGGGGGGTGTGGCCTAATAGGCAAAGGAGTTCCTGTTACATAAAAAGCCCTGCAAAGTTGGGAGTAAATCCCGCTGAGTCCTGTGGTGCTGAACACCCACGGAAGAGAGCCCAGGACTGTGGCTTTAGGCAAAATCATCTATGTTCAGGGGTGCCTTCTTGCCCTGTGAGGATTTTATTTTCAAGTGGATGATAATATCCTTTTAGGACCGTCGCCAGAGAGCCATTTCAGCGCTTGTTTGCGCAACCGGCCCGTCTGGGAGATTTTTTTTTCCACAGGATGGTTTTGTTTGGGGAAAAAATGACGTAAAGACGGCTGGTTAGTTTAATGGCAGGGGAAAGCGCCTTAGAATAATGGGGGGAAGGCATGCCCTGCGGTTGCCACCCTCCAGGTGTGGCCTGCAGGGCTCCCAGAATTCCAACGGATCTCTAGTTTGCACTAGGGTTGCCAATCCCCAGGTGGGGGCAGGGGATCCCCAGTTTGGAGGCCCTCCCCCCGCTTCAGGGTCATCAGAAAGCAAGGGGGGAGGGAAAGGAACTGTCTGCTGAGAAGTCTATTATTCCCTATGGAGATATTCCCATAGGAAATAATGGAGAATTGATCCGCAGGTATCTGGGGCTCTGGGGGGGGCTGTTTTTTGAGGTAGAGGCACCATATTTTCAGTATGGCATCCGGTGCCTCTCCCCAAAATACCCCCCAAGTTTCAAAAAGATTGGACCAGGGGGTCCAATTCTATGAGCCCCCAAAGAAGGTGCCCCTATCCGTCATTATTTCCTATGGAAGGAAGGCATTTAAAAAGGTGTGCGGCCCCTTGAAATATGATGGCCAGAACTCCTTTTGGAGTTCAGTTATGATTGTCACACCCTTGCTCCTGGCTCCACCCCTGATGTCTCCTGGCTCCACCCCCAAAGTTAAGGGGAGGGACAGTGGCTCAGTGGTAGAGCATCTGCTTGGTAAGCAGAAGGTCCCAGGTTCAATTCCTGGCATCTCCAAAAAAGGGTCCAGGCAAAGAGGTGTGAAAAACCTCAGCTTGAGACTCTGGAGAGCCGCTGCCAGTCTGAGAAGACAATACTGACTTTGATGGACCAAGGGTCTGATTCAGTAGAAGGCAGCTTCATATATGTTCTCAAAGTCTCCAGATATTTCTTGAATTGGACTTGGCAACCCTGGTTGGCACAGATCGGTCCCCCTGGAGGGAACTGCTGTTTTGGAAGGTGGGATCTATGGCCATATGCCTCACCGGGAGCTGTCCCCAGGCTCCAACCCCCAGATCTCCAGGAATGTCTCAAACCAGAGTTGGCAACCCTATAAGGGTTAAGAACATAAGAGAGAAGCCATTTTAAATCAGGCCAGTTGGCCATCTAGTCCAGCACTCTGTGTGACACAGTGGCCAAAACCCAGGGGCCATCAGGAGGTCCACTGGGGGGCCAGAACCCCTCTCACTGTTGCCCCACCAAGCAACAAGAAGACACAGCATCACAGCCATAGATAATAAAAGAAGCCATGATGGATCAGACCAATGGCCCATCCGGTCCAACACTCTGTGTCACACAGTGGTCAAAACCCAGGGACCATCAGGAGGTCCATCAGTGGGGCCAGAACTCTAGAAGCCCTCCCACTCAGACCCTCCAAGCACCAAGAAGTCAGAGCATCACTTCCCCAGACCTAAGAACATAAGAGAATCCATGTTGGATCAGGCCACTAACTCCTCCAGTCCAACACTCTGTGTCGCACAGTGGCCAAAACCCAGGGGCCATCAGGAGGTCCACCAGAAGGCTAGGACTGCAGAAGCCCTCCCAGTCTCACCGCCCGCCCCCCCCAAGCACCAGCATTACAGAGGACATAAGAGAAGCCATGTTGGATCAGGCCAATGGCCCATCCAATCCAACACTCTGTGTCACACAGTGGCCAAAACCCCCAGGGGCCATCAGGAGGCCATCAGGAGGTCCACCAGTGGGACCAGGACACTAGAAGCCCTCCCACTGTGCCCCCTGCAAGCACAGAGAATACAGAGCATCACTGCCCAACATAAAAAGATATGCCATATAGCAGGGGTGGCCAAGGGTAGCTCTCCAGTTGTTTTTTGCCTACAACTCTCATCAGCCCCAGCCAGCATGGCCAATGGCTGGTGCTGATGGGAGTTGTAGGCAAAAAACATCTGGAGAGCTACGCTTGGCCATATAGAGCCTGCCCTTCAAAGCATCCATTTTCTCCAGGGGAGCCAATCGCTGTTGTCTGGAGATGAACTGTCATTCTAAAGGCCCCCCTGGCATCCCCACTACCCTAGCAGGCCCGGGATCCAGAGAAGAGGAGCTCGTTCAGTGGTGCAGGCATATTCAAAAGAACCACACTAGACTTGGCGATGCAATAGGGTTGCCAATCCCCAGGTGGGGCCAGGGGATTCCCCGGTTTGGAGGCCCTCCCCCCACGTCCGGGTCATCAGAAAGCGGGAGGGGGGGAGGGAGATGTGGTAGAGGGTCGCTCCAGGAATGGCCAGAAACTCTATGGTATGCGGATGTGATGTTAACTACCTCAACAGCTGGAAATACAAAAAGAAGAAGATAATAATGGCAAGAAGAAAGAGAGGAGGAGGAGGTGGTGGTGGTGCTGGTGATGATTGTGATGATGATACTGGATTTATATCCTGCCCTCTACTCCGAATCTCAGAGCGGCTCACAGTCTCCTTTATCTTCCTCTCCCACAACGGACACCCTGTGAGGTGGGTGGGGTTGAGAGAGCTCCCCCAGAGGCTGCCCTTTCAACGACAACTCCTCTCCCACAACAGACACCCTGTGACGTGGGTGGGGCTGAGAGATCTCCCCCAGAAGCTGCCCTTTCAATGACAACTCCTGCGTTAGCTATGGCTTAACCCAAGGCCATTCCGGCAGCTGCAAGTGGAGGAGTGGGGAATCAAACCCGGTTCTCCCGGATAAGAGTCCGCACACGTAACCACTACACCAAACTGGCTCTCTAAAACAAACCCAGAGGTTGTAAGACAGGACATCCCTGCCTTTGGACTTTGGGTAACTCATGGCGTCTTGGGGCTTTGCGTCTGCCGACTGTGGTGCCAAATCCCTTTGGCATTCCAGTCTGAGTTCACGTCATATTTCCGAGCCCAGCACGCTCCTTGTTTGGGTTGGAGAAGATGCCAAAACGGGCTGTATAAATAACTTCTGAAAAATCAACCGGAGTCGTAAATCAAGCGTCAATAAATAGCTGTCCTTTTGTGTCTTCAAAGCAGATAACCAACAGGGTACCAGGAAGTGAGATCCTCGCTGCGAAGTCCCGTTTCCCAGACTGATTCTTTCTATTTCCAGACGTGTTTGCTTTTCTTAGATCTTACATTTCCGAAAAGGGATTTTCCTCTCCCTCCCCTTCGACAGACAGTCACGCGGCGCAACCGCCCCCAGGCCAGACCTTGCACTTCGCAGCTGCGATGCTACATTTTGTGGGCCCAGGGTCAGGGGAAGAGTCTTGTTGCTAGGGTTGCCAGGTCCGATTCAAGAAATATCGGGGGACTTTGGGGGTGGAGCCAGGAGATGTTGGGGGTGGAGCCAGGAGCAAGGGTGTGACAAGCATGACCGAACGTCGGAGTTCAAAATACCCGCCAAGTTTCAAAAGGATTGGACTAGGGGGGTCCGATTCTAGGAAATGAGTTCCTACTGGACTTTTCCCCTACAAAAACCCTGTGCGAAACAATGATGATCCCAGGGGTGTGTGGCCTAATATACAAATGAGTTCCTGCTGGCCCTTTCCCGACAAAAAAAAGCCCCGCGCGAAACCATGGTGGTGTCAGGGGGTGTGGCCTAATATGCAAACAAGTTCCTGTTGGGCGCTCTTCCTATAAAAAGCCCTGTGTAGAACCATGGTGATGTCAGGGGGAGTGGCCTAGTATACAAATGAGTTCCTGCTGGGCTTTTTCTACAAAAAAAAATGCCCTGGCCCGGAGCCGAATTATGGGAAAGGGCGGAATATAAGCCTACTAAATAAATAGATAACACTTCCCTGTAGGGATATATCCACATTTTCGGTGGGGGCAAAAGGCCTCTGTCTGACCTCTTAGTCTCCGTCTCCTAAAAGCTCACTCTATCCCAACCCACCCCTTGAGAATACACTTTGCTTGAAAGACCGTTCTCGGTCTGGCAGAACTTCCTGGCGATGCATTCTCCTTTTCCTCAGGGCCAACTTTCACAAGGCAAAAGATCTCGCTCCGTGATCCCCACTCTCCCCAGCGAGGGCCGTTCACAGCTGTTGGGCTGGACCGAAGCCCCAGTGATGTGTTTTCACCGTCCCCACGTCTTCAGGCAGGGAGGGCTGCTGGGGGGCTGCACTGTGGGCTTCCCTTTCCCTTGGACAAAGGAGCCTTTGGAGACTCACTGGAGTTGCAGTATTTACAAATATCCTAGCAGATAACCATGGAAGCAGAGAAACACACAACTCCAGCTGCCTGCTCGGCTTCCATCTGGTCCCCAAAGAGGGCCATTCATTCATTCATTCATTCATTCATTCATTCATTCATTCATTCATTCATTCATTCATTCATTCAGGGGGATTGCCCTACCACTGTGTTAGGATTGCCAGGTCCGACTCAGGAAATATCTGGGGACTTTGGGGGTGGAGCCAGGAGACTTTGGGGGGTCGAGCCAGGAGCAAGGGTGTGGCAAGCATCGTTGAACTCCAAAGGGAATTCTGGCCATCACATTTAAAGGGACCGCACACCTTTTAAATGCCTTCCCTCCATTTGGCAATAACGAAGGAGAGGGGGACTTTCCTAGGGGGCTCTTAGAATTGGACCTCCTGGTCCTATCTTTTTGAAACTTGGGGGGGGTATTTTGAGGAGAGTCACCGGACGCTATGCTGAAAATTTGGTGCCTCCAAAAACAGCCCTCCCCAGAGCCCCAGATACCCCTAGATCAATTTTCCATTATACTCTATGAGAATCAGTCTCCACGGGGTATAATGGTGTGCCCAGCAGACATTCTCCGCCCTTGCTCTCTGATAACCTTGAAGCAGGGGGGAGGGCCTCCAAACCGGGGGGATCCCCTGCCCCCAACTGGGGATTGGCAACTCTACTCTGTCATCTGGGCCGCCCTGAGCCCATCTGGGGAGGGCGGGATATAAATGCAATAAATAGATAAATAAACTGTAATTCCGGGGGATCCCCAGGCCTCACCTGGAGGCTGGCATCCCTGCGTGACCCTTATATGTCTGCCTGCTTGCTGCTTATTTATTTTATTCTATATCCCACCCTCCCAGTGAAAGTAAGCTCAGGGCAGCTTACATGTTCATGAAAATACATGGAATATAAAATTACATTAAGATATAAAGGTAAAGGTCAAGGTAGTCCCCTATGCAAGCACCAGTCGTTTTCAACTTTGGGGTGACGTTGCTTTCATAACGTTTTCGCGGCAGGCTTTTTACGGGGTGGTTTGCCACTGCCTTCCCCAGTCCTCTACGCTTTCCCCCTAAAAGCAAGCTGGGGACTCCTTTGACAGACCTCGGAAGGATGGAAGGCTGAGTCAACCTGTAGCTGGCGACCTGAACCAGCTTCTGCAGGGATCGAACTCAGGTCATAAGCAGAGGGCTCCGACTGCAGTACTGCAGCTTTCCCACTCTGCGCCACGGGGCCCTCATGCATTAAGATATAAAAACATAAAAATCAAACCATTTCAAGTGCTATAAAGATCTTTGAATTTTCTCTTCTGCTGTTCCAGCTGGGTGTTCTATAGAAAGACCAATCTTAGGTTCATGAACATAAGAGAAGCCATGTTGGATCAGGCCAATGGCCCATCCAGTCCAACACTCTGTGTCACACAGTGGCCAAATTTTTTTTTTATATATACACACACACACACTGTGGCTAATAGCCACTGATGGACCTCTGCTCCATATTTTTATCTAAACCCCTCTTGAAGGTGGCCATGCTTGTGGCTGCCACCACCTCCTGTGGCAGTGAATTCCACATGTTAATCACCCTTTGGGAGGTGATTAACATGTTGGAGGTGGTCCAGATGTTTCGCAGTCTGTTGTAGCCTGTGATCTTACTTTGCAAATGCCTGGTGGAAGGGCGCCGTCTTACAGGCCCTGTGGAACTGTGTGAGCCCTAACCTCTTCAGGAAGCTCGTTCCACCAGCTTGGGGCTACAACAGAAAAGGCCCTGGCTCGGGTTGTCATGAGCCTGGACTCTTTAAGGAAAAACAAAGAAGGGAAAGAAACTTAACCCAAAAACTGGAGTAAGAAACCTGAAAGGTTAATATGCAAATTAAAGGGGCAAACATTAAAAAAAAACCCTGTAAAATAAATCATAAACTGACATACCTGTATTTATTGTAGGAAGCTAAAACCATTTAAGAGCCCATCATAAGTCTCTATTTTGCGTACAATCATAAAACCACAATGGGAACCCACTCAACTTGACCTGACACGTTTCGACCTAGACTGGTCTTCTTCAGAGGTCAGAAAGGTAAGTATACATATTGCTCATACTACAGAATAGAATAAAACAATAGAACAAGGAAATTTAATGACCCTAACACTTAACTCTCGGCACTTTGGCTCTGATCTTACACCTATCTTGATAAATTCTGTATCATGCAGCATACAATAAGACACTGGGTGCAATATGTATGCCCTTAATTAAAACATAAGGCTGTAGAATAAGAGGCCTCAAGAATGTCTTTAAGCCTTTGTCACTTTATTAAATTTCCTTGTGGTCCAGCATTGTTCCGTTGTTTTATTCTATTCTGTGCTATGAGCCAATAGGTGTACTTACCTTTCTGACCTCTGAAGACTAGGTTGAAACGCGCCAGGTCAAGTTGAGTGGGTTCCCATTGTGGTTTTATGATTGTACATACGATAGAGCAGGGGTCCTCAAACTTTTTAAATAGGGGGCCAGTTCACTGTCCCTCAGACTGTTGGAGGGCCGGACTGCCGTTACTGTACGAGCCCGCGGGCCGTCAGCTCTCCGTCTTCTGCATCTCTCTCCCTTCCCCACACCACACACCCCGGCCTGGGAACTCACCTCACCTCGGTATCGCCTCACACTCTGTCTCCGCCGCCTCAGCCCAGTGCCGGAAGTGTGTGTTGCTAACGCGAGTTTAGGTCGAACGTCACTTCCGGTCTGATTTTGCCATAACCCGGCGGGCCGCATAAACGTCCTCAGCGGGCCGCATCTGGCCCGCGGGCCGTAGTTTGAGGACCCCTGGCATAGAGGCTGAAATGAAATCAAAATAGTTTCTTGCTAAACGTTGGAAAGAACCTCCTGACATTTAAGAGTCAGTTTGGTGTAGTGGTTAAGTGCGCGGACTCTTACCTGGGAGAACTGGGTTTGATTCCCCACTCCTCCACTTGCAGCTGCAGGAATGGCCTTGGGTCAGCCAGAGCTCTCTTATCTGGGAGAACTGGGTTTGATTCCCAGATTCCCTCGGTCCATCGAAGTCTGTATCGTCTACTCCGATGGGCAGCTGCTCGGCTCTCCAGGGCATCGGGTGGAAGTCGTTCCCATCAGCCATCACCATAATTCTGTATTGGCCTTCCCATCACTGCCTGCTCCTTATTTTAAGAGAGCCAGTTTGGTGTAGTGGTTAAGTGTGTGGACTCTCATCTGGGAGAACCGGGTTTGATTCCCCCACTCCTCCACTTGCACCTGCTGGAATGGCCTTGGGTCAGCCAGAGCTCTCTTATCTGGGAGAACAGGTTTGATTCCCCACTCCTCCACTTGCACCTGCTAGCATGGCCTTCGGTCAGCCATAGCTCTGTCAGACGTTGTCCTTGAAAGGGCAGCTGCTGTGAGAGCCCTCTCAGCCGCACCCATCTCACAGGGCATCTCTCGTGGGAGAAGATATAGGAGATTGTAAGCCACTCTGAGCATCTGATTCAGAGAGAAGGGTGGGGTATAAATCTGCAGTCTTCTTCTGTTGTGGGGGGAGGAGATATAGGAGATTGTAAGCCACTCTGAGTCTCTGATTCAGAGAGAAAGGTGGGGTATAAATCTGCAGTCTTCTTCTGTTGTGGGGGGAGGAGATATAGGAGATTGTAAGCCACTCTGAGTCTCTGATTCAGAGAGAAGGGCGGGGTATAAATCTGCAGTCTTCTTCTGTTGTGGGAGGAGGAGATATAGGAGATTGTAAGCCACTCTGAGTCTCTGATTCAGAGAGAAGGGCGGGGTATAAATCTGCAGTCTTCTTCTGTTGTGGGGGGAGGAGATATAGGAGATTGTGAGCCACTCTGAGTCTCTGATTCAGAGAGAAGGGCGGGGTATAAATCTGCAGTCTTCTTCTGTTGTGGGGGGAGGAGATATAGGAGATTGTGAGCCACTCTGAGTCTCTGATTCAGAGAGAAGGGCGGGGTATAAATCTGCAGTCTTCTTCTGTTGTTGGGGGAGGAGATATAGGAGATTGTAAGCAACTCTGAGTCTCTGATTCAGAGAGAAGGGCGGGGTATAAATCTGCAGTCTTCTTCTGTTGTGGGGGGAGGAGATATAGGAGATTGTAAGCCACTCTGAGTCTCTGATTCAGAGAGAAGGGTGGGGTATAAATCTTCAGTCTTCTTCTGTTGTGGGGGGAGGAGATATAGGAGATTGTGAGCCACTCTGAGTCTCTGATTCAGAGAGAAGGGCGGGGTATAAATCTGCAGTCTTCTTCTGTTGTGGGGGGAGGAGATATAGGAGATTGTAAGCCACTCTGAGTCTCTGATTCAGAGAGAAGGGTGGGATATAAATCTGCAGTCTTCTTCTTCTTAACTGGAGATGCCAGGGGGGTTGACCCAGGGACTTCCTGCATGCCAAGCAGATGCTCTGCCGCTGAGCCGCAGTCCTTCTCCAACAACCAGAGCTGGAGCGGAGGCTACCTTAGAGAGACGGATTGGGACCAATGCTCCCTCTACGCTGCAGAGTCTTGTGAGCAAAAATTTACTTGGTGAGCTACATCTGGAGCAGAGGTCCTTCAGTGGCTCTTAGCCACAGCGTATTGTTGGAACTCTGTCTGGGGCAGTGATGCTCTGGATTCTTGGTGTCGGGGGGGGGGGGCGGGGAGCAGCGGGAGGGCTTCTAGTGACCTGGCCCCACTATTGGACCTCCTGATGGCACCTGGGTTTTTTGGCCATTGTGTGACAGTGTTGGACTGGATGGGCCATTGCCCTTAACTAATATGGCTTCTCTGATGTTCTTATGTTCAGAGAGCCAGTTTGGTGTAGTGGTGAAGCACGTGGACTCTTATCTTGGAGAACCGGGTTGGATTCCCCACTCCTCCACTTGCAGCTGCTGGAATGGCCTTGGGTCAGCCAGAGCTCTTTCAGAGGTTGTTCTTGAAAGGGCAGCTGCTGTGAGAGCCTTCTCAGTCCCACCTACCTCACAAGGTGTCTGTTGTGGGGGGAGAAGACATAGGAGATTGTAAGGCGCTCGGAGTCTCTGATTCAGAGAGAAGGGCAGGGTATAAAACTGCAATTCTTCTTCTTCTTATGTCTGGGGCAGTGATGCTCTGTCTTCTCGGTTTTTGGAGGGCAGCAGAGGGAGGGCTTCTGGAGTTCTGGTCCCACTGGTGGACCTCCCAATGGTACCTGGTTTGTTTGGCCACTGTATGACACAGAGTGTGGGACTGGATGGCCTGATCCAACATGGCTTCTCTTATGTTATGTCTGGGGTAAGTGATGCTCTGTATTCTTGGTGCTTGGGAGGGGCAACAGTGTGAGGGATTCCAGTGCCTTGGCCCCAATGGTGGACCTCCTGATGGCACCTGGGGTTTTTTGGCCACTGTGTGACACAGTGTTCGACTGGATGGGCCACTGGCCTGATCCAACAGGGCTTCTCTTATGTTCTTACTCTGCTGAGGTCCACCCAGGGATCCACTCCCCAAATCTCAAGGTATTTCCCAACCCAGAGGTGGCAACCTTAGGAGAGAGAGATAGCAAAGTCTTTCACAGAGAGGACAAGAGTCAAGTGAAGTCAAAAGATGGCCACCAGCGCCACCTGTAGGATAGCTGTGTTACAACATGCAACGCTTTGAAGAACAAGAGACTTTTATTTAAACTTTTCCTCTTTTTGGTATCATACTTCGCCTTCTGGAGTGTTTTCTCTAGCAATAGTTTAATGGTAACTATGTCCCCCCGCCCTCCATAGTAAAATCACAGTTTAGAAAATATTGACCAAAAAACCCCCAAACAAACCTGTATTAGCCTTCCAAGAACCGTCTACTTAAAAGTAACATTTGAGCACCAAAAAACAGGCAGTTCAGCTGATAACATGTATATACAGGATACATCCCAAAAAACCTTAAAATGCTTATTTATAATGGAATCTATACAAAAGGGAAAAAAAAAACACAGTTTAAAAACCTTGCTCCTATATACAATTTTCCTTATTTAAAAAAAGCACTGTTCTTCATTACCAAAATGTACAAGAGGATTGTTTTTCTTCTTCGTTTTCCCTTTTTTCTTCTAAATCCCTTTGCTTCAACTGGCAACACGCCCCCCCCCTCCCCGTCCGATCTATTGCTTGTGCGAGTCAAAATAAGGCAGAGAAGAAAAACCTGAAAAACGAAATTAAAAAAAAAAAAAACTATAAAAAGATCAGCCGTTTTAACTTTTAAAGTCCCCGAACAGACGTAACTAATTTTTTTTTAAAAGCCGACGACGACGAAAAAAAGCAAAAATACAGCGGCTCAACCTATATCCGAGCTTGAGATGCGAAGGATCAATGCCCTGGGGCTCTGAACGAGCTAAGTCAAGAAACCATCTTCTCCGTCCTCCGCGGCTTAAAAGGTGAAACCGTTTTATCTGGATAACTCAAGCTGACTGGCCTGTTTAACAGGATCCGGTCTCTTGGCTGGGCCTCAATCTGTTACTTTGCAATGAAATAAAACACCCTTGCGAGGCGGGGACGGGTTGAGATTTTCAACTGCGTGTCACAGACAGGGAAAACCCTCCCCCTCCAAGTGTGTCCCCCCCCTTCCCCCGTTCTGGTCCTTTCTCACCATTAGCCAGCAGTATATTTTTCAAAAAAAAACCCACCCAGAAACAAACAAGGCCAATTCTTTCTCCAGCTTACTTAAAAACAAAACAAAACCAACCAAAAAAACCCAAGCCGCGATGTTGCAATTTCGTTAGGTGATCTACCAGCCCTGCGAAAGATTGTTTTTCGGAGACCTGGCGTGCTGTGTAAAAAAAAAAAATCCAAACCAAAACAAAAAAAAAGGCTTTGTGCTGTAGCTTCCTTCCGCTGCTTACGGAGCATCTCTCCAGTTATTTATTGATATTTTACTTCGAAGAGACCGCAGCAGCTGATCTTGGACAATGCCGGGACAACGCCAACGAAAGGAATAAAACAGAAAACGAAACCCGCTCGTCGCGCTCTCTCCTCTTAAAAAGGAACACATTCGGCTGCCGTGAAAGTCGATCTTGGCGCGGCAGACTCTGCCTCTCCTCGTTTCACGATCCAGCCTGACGCTGCCGAGTTAACGCTTCCCGTGTGCAAAGTATCCGAGTGAGACCCCCCACCCCACCCCGCGGGGACAAAGTGCTTCGCGAGACCTCAACGGCCGAGGCTGCCTTCTTCCCACGTGTATAAAGTGCACTCCGGTGCCCCCCCCCAGGGAGGTGCTAGGACTGTTCCGAGCTCGGCATGGGGCTGGGTTCAGCTCCTTCCTCATTGCCACTGTCGACGTCCTGCTCCATGACGGTCTCCTCGTCATCCAGGCGCTGGCTGGTGAAGTTGTTGAGTTCCAGGAGCCCGCTGGGTTCCACGACCACGTTGGAGGTGGAGTGGCAGGCCACAGAATACTGAGGGATAGTCTGGAAAAAGAAAAGGGAATGCCACGTAGGAGAAGAGGGATAACTGTGCGAGTTGAAGGCAAGGGAAATAAAGGGGCATGAACCTACTGTATTTTGATCGCATTATGAGAAGATAATTAAAGATATTATAGCATTGGAAAGAGTCCAGAAAAGGGCAACCAGAATGATTAAAGAGCTGGAACACTTTCCCTATGAAGAAAGCTTAAAACGCTTGGGGCTCTTTAGCGTGGAGAAACGTCGACTGAGGGGTGACATGATAGAGGCTTACAAGATGATGCATGGGATGGAGAAGGTAGAGAAAAAGTCCTTTTCTCCCTTTCTCACAATACAAAAACTCGTGGGCATTGGATGAAATTGCTGAGCAGTCGGGTTAGAACGGATAAAACGACGAACTTCTTCACACAAAGGGTGATTAACACGTGGAATTCACTGCCACAGGAGGTGGCGGCGGCTACAAGCACAGACAACTTCAAGAGGGGATTGGATAAGCATATGGAGCAGAGGTCCATTCGTGGCTATTAGCCACAAGGTATAGATGGAACTCTGTCTGGGGCAGTGATGCTCTGTATTCTTGGTGCGGGGGTGGGATAACAGTGAGAGGGCTTCTAATGTCCTGGCCCCAATGGTGGACCTCTTGATGGCGCCTGTTTTTTGGCCACTGTGTGGACTGGACGGGCCACTGGCCTGATCCAACATGGCTTCTCTTATGTTCCACTTCAAGGTTTTCGTATTGACGTTTAAAGCACGGCCGGGGACCAGCATACCTGCGGGACCGTCTCTCCCTATATAAGCCCCAAAGGCCATTGCGATCGGCTGGCCAACATCTTTTGACCATCCCTGGCCCAAAGGATGTTCATAAGAACACAAGGGAAGCCATGTTAGATCAGGCCAATGGCCCATCCAGTCCAACACTCTGTGTCACACAGTGGCAAATTTTTTTTGTGGCTAATAGCCACTGATGGACCTCTGCTCCATACTTTTATCTAACCCCCTCTTGAAGGTGGCCATGCTTGTGGCCGCCACCGCCTCCTGTGGCAGTGAATTCCACATGTTAATCACCCTTTGGGTGAAGAAGTACTTCCTTTTATCCGTTTTAACCCGACTGCTCAGCAATTTCATGGAATGTCCACGAGTTCTTGTATTGTGCGAAAGGGAGAAAAGTACGTACTTCTTTCTCTACTTTCTCCATCCCATGCATTATCTTGTAAATCCCTATCATGTCACGCTGCAGTCGACGTTTCTCCAAGCTAAAGAGTCCCAAGCGTTTCAACCTTTCTTCCTAGGGAAAGTGTTCCAGCCCTTTAATCATCTAGTTGCTCTTTTCTACACTTTTTCCAATGCTATAATATCCTTTTTGAGGTGCGGCGACCAGAACTGCACACAGTACTCCAAATGAGACCGCACCATCGATTTATACAGGGGCATTATGATACTGGCTGATTTGTTTTCAATTCCCTTCCTAATAATTCCCAGCATGGCGTTGGCCTTTTTTATTGCAAACGCACACTGTCTTGACATTTTCAGTGAGTTATCTACCACGACCCCAAGATCTCTCTCTTGGTCAGTCTCTGCCAGTTCACACCCCATCAACTTGTATTTGTGGCTGGGATTCTTGGCCCCAATGTGCATTACTTTGCACTTGGCCACATTGAACCGCATCTGCCACGTTGACGCCCACTCACCCAGCCTCAACAGATCCCTTTGGAGTTCCTCACAATCCTCTCTGGTTCTCACCACCCTGAACAATTTAGTGTAATCCGCAAACTTGGCCACTTCACTGCTCACTCCCAACTCTAGTTTGGTTTGCTTCGACCAGGGCCTTTTTGGCCCTGGCCCCGACCTGGTGGAATCAGCTCCCTACAGAGATTCGGGCCCTTCCGGATTGGTTACCATTCCGGAGGGACTGCAAAACGGAGCTGTTCCGCCAGGTCTAAGGTCGAGGCAAGCCTACTACACCATCCAACTGACCTCCCAGCAAGGACGGCCACTTCGTATGAGGCCAATACCGTTGACGTCCTGGAGCAACTTAGGCTGCTCATGATAATTACGCCTCAAGTGCTTATACCATCCATGTCGTCTTAAATGACTGACTTAAAGTATCGGTTGAATTGTTTTAAACTATTTTGATGTTTTATTGTTGGCTTTAATGGTTTAGCTTGTTGGAATCCGCCCTGAGCCCTTCACGGGAAAGGGCGGGCTATAAATGTACAAAACAAATAAACAAATTAAGGGTCACTGGAGAAGACAAGAATGCTATGGAAAGCTGAAGGCAGAAGGAAGAGAAGACTGCCCAGAACAAGATGGATGGACTCTGTCATGATCCTGGGCCTAGCGAGGCCTACAGGCCCCAGGGAAGCCTGCTTAGGAGTACTGGGAAGAGCCTACATCTCCCAGGATCCCCTCTGTCCCTCTGATAGGGTAGTGAGGGTTTTGGAGGGAAACAGGCCCAGAGAGGGGTGAGGCCTGGGAGGAGAATATGTAGAGGCCAAACCCAGGAAGTGGGTGTTCTTTTCCTAGGAGGCAGAGCTGAGGAAGGCTGCTGCAAGGAAGAGACCCTCGCCCTTAGAGGAAGGGTGAGTAGGCCCAGGTCTGACTGAGACAGTAGGGACTGTATAGAGAGACACGTTAGGGCATTTGTTGCTCTGTACTCTTGGTACTGGGGGGGGGGCAAAGTGGAAAGGCTTCTAGCCCCACTTGTGAACCTCCTTTTTTTTGGCCACTGTGTGACAAAGAGTGTTGGACTGGATGGGGCCATTGGCCTGATCCAACAGGGCTTCTCTTATGTTCTTATGTGACACAGAGTGTTGGACTGGATGGGCCACTGGCCTGATCCAACATGGCTTCTCTGATGTTCTTATGTGACAGAGTGTTGGATTGGATGGGCCATTGGCCTGATCCAACATGGCTTCTCTTATGTTCCTATATGACACAGAGTGTTGAACTGGATGGGCTATTGGCCTGATCCAACAGGGCTTCTCTTATGTTCTTATGTGACACAGAGTGTTGGACGAGAGGGGCCATTGGCCTGATCCAACAGGGCTTCTCTTATGTTCTTATGTGACACAGAGTGTTGGACGAGAGGGGCCATTGGCCTGATCCAACAGGGCTTCTCTTATGTTCTTATGTGACACAGAGTGTTGGACGAGAGGGGCCATTGGCCTGATCCAACAGGGCTTCTCTTATGTTCTTATATGACACAGAGTGTTGAACTGGATGGGCCATTGGCCTGATCCAACAGGGCTTCTCTTATGTTCTTATGTGACACAGAGTGTTGGACTGGATGGGCCATTGGCCTGATCCAACAGGGCTTCTCTTATGTTCTTATGTGACACAGTGTTGGACTGGAGGGGCCATTGGCCTGATCCAACAGGGCTTCTCTTATGTTCTTATGTGACACAGAGTGTTGGACTGGAGGGGCCATTGGCCTGATCCAACAGGGCTTCTCTTATGTTCTTATGTTTATTCACGCCCATTATTTCGCCTAAGCTAGGGGAGGCCGGAAGGGCTTGGGAGGGGACTCTGGGCCTTCTCAAGGGTGGCAGCACTTGGTAAGAGCCCCCTGCATCGTGACAGACTCCATCGAGGAAATCAAAGCCCCCCGTTTGTAAGATCTGAGCAAGGCCGCTAATGAGCGGACGTTTTGGAGGACGTGAATTCACAAGGTCGCCAGAAGTTGGAAGCGACTTGACGGCACTTCACACAGAGAGAGCAAATAAATTGTGACTTCTCCCTAGAAGCTGAAATGCCTAAACTGGTGTGTGTGTGGGGGACCTGTGGCTCCTTCACACATATTCTGTGGCTCGTGAAGCCGCTACCACCTTGGAGAAGGTATTTGTCTCTTTAAATCACTTCTCCAAGCCAAACTGGCCAGCAGCTGCATTTAAAGTTGCTTTCTTTCCACCTCTCCTCCGTCTCATCTCTTTTCCTTCTTTCCTTACGGCTCTCAAACGTCTGACGTTTATTTCTCTTATGTTAAGCAAGTCCGGCTGCCCCTGGTCTTAACTGAAGCTATCATGCTCTGGTCACAATTATGAGAAGACCGCAGTCACGATGTTAAGAAAAGTGGAAGGCAATAGGAAAAGAGGAAGACCCAACAGGAGATCGATCGACTCACTCCAGGAAGCCATGACTCTCGTTTTCCAAGTCCCAAACAAAGCAATTAACAATCAGACTTTTGGAGGCCATTAATTCGTAAGAGCCCCGAGGCACAGAGTGGTAAAGCTGCAGTACTGCTAATGATCTGAGTTCAATCCTGGTGGAAGCTGGTTCATCACGTCGCCGGCTCCAGGTTGACTCAGCCTTCCATCCTTCCGAGGTTGGTCAAATGAATGCCCAGCTTGCTGAGCGGAAAGTGCGCAAGAAGCCTCATACTGAACTGTAGCTGATGTGAAATTACTGCTGGAGACGCTCTGCGTCCCCTTTTTTAAAAATCATGTAAAGAATCTATATAATTGAATCAATATTGGTCCCAGGTCTGATGAAGACTGGAAAGAAACAAGTACTTAATCCACTGGCTTGTCACCACACTACTTTGGGACTTGAATGTACATGTTTTGGACATTTGGACTGGTTTCTATATATTTCTTAGTAAATTGGTCACTAGCTTGCATTTTTTGTTGTGTTATCCATTATAGTGACCTCTCTCGGATTGAATTCTACTCTCTCTCTCTCAATTGCACAGCAGAGCTACTGAGCCAAGCCTCTCTTCCTTCTATTGGCTGAGGCTCCTCTCCCCCTCCCCAGTCCCTTGGGGGAGGAAAGAAAGAGAAGAAGATGATGATATTGGATTTATATCCTGCCATCCACTCTGAAGAGTCTCAGAGCGGCTCACAATCTCCTTTACTTCCCCCCCCCCCCACAACAGACAGCCTGTGAGGTAGATGATGATATTGGATTTATATCCTGCCCTCCACTCTGAAGAGTCTCAGAGCGGCTCACAATCTCCTTTACCTTCCCCCCCTCAACAGACACCCTGTGAGGTAGATGAAGATATTGGATTTATATCCTGCCCTCCACTCCGAAGAGTCTCAGAGCGGCTCACAATCTCCTTTATCTTTCTCCTCCACAACAGACACCCGTGAGGCGGCTGGGGCTGGGAGACCTCTGACAGAAGCTGCCCTTTCAAGGACAGAGTCTCAAAGCAGCCTACAATCTCCTTTCCCCTCCTCCCCCACAATAGACACCTGTGAGGCGGGTGGGGCTGAGAGGGCTCTCCCAGAAGCTGCCCTTTCAAGGACAGAGTCTCAGAGCAGACTACAATCTCCTTTCCCTTCCTCCCCCACAACAGACACCCTGTGAGGTAGATGAAGATATTGGATTTATATCCCGCCCTCCACTCCGAAGAGTCTCAGAGCAGCTCACAATCTCCTTTCACTTCCTCCCCCCCACAACAGACACCCTGTGAGGTAGATGAAGATATTGGATTTACATCCCGCCCTCCACTCCGAAGAGTCTCAGAGCAGCTCACAATCTCCTTTACCTTCCTCCCCCACAACAGACACCCTGTGAGGTGGGTGGGGCTGAGGGGGCTCTCACAGCAGCTGCCCTTTCAAGGACAACCTCTGCCAGAGCTATGGCTGACCCAAGGCCATTCCAGCAGGTGCAAGTGGAGGAGTGGGGGAATCAAACCCGGTTCTCCCAGACAAGAGAGCTCTGGCTGACCCAAGGCCATTCCAGCAGGTGCAAGTGGAGGAGTGGGGAATCCAACCTGGTTCTCCCAGATAAGAGAGCTCTGGCTGACCCAAGGCCATTCCAGCAGCTGCAAGTGGGGGAATCAAACCCGGTTCTCCCAGACAAGAGAGCTCTGGCTGACCCAAGGCCATTCCAGCAGGTGTAAGTGGAGGAGTGGGGAATCAAACCCGGTTCTCCCAGATAAGAGAGCTCTGGCTGACCCAAGGCCGTTCCAGCAGGTGCAAGTGGAAGAGTGGGGAATCCAACCTGGTTCTCCCAGATAAGAGAGCTATGGCTGACCCAAGGCCATTCCAGCAGGTGCAAGTGGAGGAGTGGGGAATCCAACCTGGTTCTCCCAGATAAGAGAGCTCTGGCTGACCCAAGGCCATTCCAGCAGCTGCAAGTGGAGGAGTGGGGGAATCAAACCCGGTTCTCCCAGACAAGAGAGCTCTGGCTGACCCAAGGCCATTCCAGCAGGTGTAAGTGGAGGAGTGGGGAATCAAACCCGGTTCTCCCAGATAAGAGAGCTCTGGCTGACCCAAGGCCGTTCCAGCAGGTGCAAGTGGAAGAGTGGGGAATCCAACCTGGTTCTCCCAGATAAGAGAGCTCTGGCTGACCCAAGGCCATTCCTGCAGCTGCAAGTGGAGGAGTGGGGGATCAAACCCGGTTCTCCCAGGTAAGAGTCCACACACTTCACCACTACACCAAACTGGCTCTCCGACTCAACAACAGCACTGGCAGGCCTGGCTTGGAGAATTGATTTAAAGAGATGAGTGCCTTTTCCATGCCAGTGGGGACTTCAAGAGCCACACAAGATGTGTGAAAGAGCCACATGTGGCTCCCGAGCCCCAGTTTGGCCACTCCCGTTATAGAAGATAAGTCTTTGCTGCATATGAACCTTTATTGCATATGGCATTTAGAACTGAACTGTATTTAGATGTTTGTAAGGATTTCTTAGATTTATGTAAGTATTTAGGAATGTTGAAAGTTCTGTGTATGATCTGAATTCTTAGGTTACCAACAGAATGTCCTAAACATTAAAACGTTTTCCCACTGGTTTCTAATTGCTGCGGTTTTTAACGTCAGATCTATGCCCATTCATTCTTTTGTGTAGGGACTAAACCAGGGGTGTCAAACATGTGGCCCAAGGGCAGAATCAGGCCCCTGGAGGGCTCCTGTCAGGCCCCCCAGCAACTGGCTGTCATCTGCTTCCTTCTCCCTCTCTCTTGCCTCCTTCTGCATCACAGCTTGCTTTGCAAGGCTTGCTCAGTCACACAGCAGCTACGGAGTAAAACCTCTGTTTTCTCCATTGGCTGAGGCTCCTCCCTTGGGGAGGAAGGGGGGGAGACAAAGCTTGTTTTTCCACACAGCACAGCTACTGAGCCAAGCCTCTCTTCCTTCTATTGGCTAAAATTCCACCCCCCCCACACCATTCCTCTGGGGAAGGAAAGAAAGAGCCAGAGCTTCCTTTGCCCAGATCCCTGGATCCCACAGGAGAAATACAAAGAAAACAAGAAGTGCTAATGTTTTGAGTGGGTTTTTTTTAAACTATTTAATTGTGTTTGTGTCCTTTATAAAGTTTGTATCTCTGCTACCTAATCTTAAATAGATACACACATGGCCCAGCCCAACCCAACATGGCCCAGCCCAACAAGGTCTCAGTCATGTCGGATCTGGCCCTCATAACAGATGAGTTTGATACCCCTGCACTAAACCTGTTTGTCTGATGTGGAGAGTAGAAGGGCGGTACTAACATCTGATGACATATAGGCAGGGCTTTTCTTGGTAGGGAAAAAAAATCCCAGCATGGACTCATTTGCATATTAGGGCACACCTCCTGACACCACCATTGTTTCACATGGGGCTCTCTTTTTTTTTTTACAGAAAAAGCCCAGCTTACTAGGCCACACCCCCTGGCATCAAGCCAGCCGGAACTGCATTCCTGCGCGTTCCTGCTCAAGAAAAGCCCTGCCTGTAACGGAAGATCAACAAGCGAATGAACCGGAAATAGTATAGCTCGGGGTGGCTGACTGTAGCTCTCCAGATTTTTTTTGCCTACAACTCCCATCAGCCCCAGCCATTGGCCATGCTGGTTGGGGCTGATGGGAGTTGTAGGCAAAAAAACATCTGGAGAAGCTACCGTTGCCACCCCTGGTATAGCTGGCGTCATTAGGTCCTGCGATTGTGCTGTTAGAGTGAAGGGCACTCTCCTGCTCACACTCATCCCTAACTATCAATACACGTTGATGGGGTGTGAACTGGCAGAGACTGACCATGAGAGAGATCTTGGGGTCGTGGTAGATAACTCACTGAAAATGTCAAGGCAGTGTGCGACTGCAATAAAAAAGGCCAACGCCATGCTGGGAATTATTAGGAAGGGAATTGAAAACAAAGCAGCCAGTATCATAATGCCCCTGTATAAATCGATGGTGCGGTCTCATTTGGAGTACTGTGTGCAGTTCTGGTCGCCGCACCTTAAAAAAGATATTATTGCACTGGAAAAAGTGCAGGAAAGGGCAACTAGAATGATTAATGGGTTGGAACGCTTTTCTTATGAAGAAAGGTTAAAACGCTTGGGGCTCTTTGAAACGTCAACTGCGGGGTGACATGAGACAGGTTTACAAGATTATGCATGGGATAGAGAAGGTAGAGAAAGAAGTACTTTTCTCCCTTTCTAACAATACAAGAACTCGTGGGCATTCGATGAAATCGCTGAGCTGTTGGGTTAGAGTGGATAAAAGGAAGTACTTCTTCACCCAAAGGGTGATTTACACATGGAATTCACTGCCACAGGAAGTGGTGGCGGCTACAAGCATAGCCAGCTTCAAGAGGGGACTGGATCAACATCTGGAGCAGAGGTCCATCAATGTCTATTAGCCACGGCTTATTGTTGGAACTCTCTGTCTGGGGCAAGTGATGATCTTTATTCTTGGTGCTTGGGGGGGAGGCATAGTGGGAGGGTTTCTAGTGTCCTGGTCCCACTGATGGACCTCCTGATGGCACCTGGTTTTTTTGGCCACTGTGTGACTCAGAGTGCTGGGCTGGATGGGCCATTGGCCTGATCCAACATGGCTTCTCTTATGTTCTCACATCCCCCCACTGAAGACTTTTTTCGTTGCTTACCTGAATTAAGATCTCAGTGGGAATCTCCTCTGCTTTCTTTGGGGCGATGTTCTGGATACGGATAAACTGACTGGCTGCCGGAGGAGCCGCCACCACCTGCTTCCTCTCCAATAAAGGCGGCCCAACCGCAGGGGGGCTCGACGCAGAGTCCAAGCGTTTGGGCGGCTGCAAGACAGAAGTCGCCACGGCTGTGCCAGTTCCGACTGTGGCCACCCTCAGCACCGAGGTGGGGGCCGAGTCCGCTTCGCCGGTCGGGTTGCCGGCGGGCAAAGCCTTGCTGCTGGGGGGATCCGCTGCCGTACGGTCTACGCTGGTGTCGATCTGCGCTTCCATCATGGACATTTTCAAAATGTCCGCTACCGCTGTCTTCGTGGGCACCTGGGCAGGGAAGAGGCTTGGGAGGGGCGGGTTTGGCTTAGGTGCCGGACCGACTCCGGTCACCTTGGACACGGTAGGTGGCTGATGCCCTTCAAAAGTTATCTTTGTAACAGAGGATCCTTGGGATATTATGGGCTGGTGCACCTGAAAATCAAACAGGGTTTGTGCATGTTACAGGCAGGTTGGTGTGCTTGCCCTCCGTTTATTTAAACATCTTCTATCATAACTTAGCACCTTATTTTAAAAAAGGAAACAAAAGAAACAAAACCACCAACAAAACTTTCTACAGGGAAGAGAGTTTTGGAAATTCGGGATTTTAAACACAGAACGATTGCTAGCCAAAAATAGGGAACGACTAATCAGATGCCAAGGTCAAAAGCAGAGATTGCCAGATGTCCATTTCTACAGTAAAAACCACAGCAGCCCCGTTTTCCTTTGGGATTTACACCCCCAATCACTGCCTCTTAGGGGTGTGCATTCGGTTCGGCTGAATCAAAGAAACCACCGAATCACCCCTGATTTGGAAGTATACGGCGCCGTATACTTCTGAATCCATTTTGAAGCCATTATGCGGGAGCCATATACGGCTCCCCGTACACTTCCGAATCGATATTCGGAAGTATACGGAACTCCATGGAAAAGGTGGGAAAGGAGCTTCTACAGCCTCAGGGGAGCTGCTTGCCTCCTTTCCCGCCTTTGGAAGCGTTTTCCCCCTTCTCCCATAGCCTCCCGGGGATCAGGGAGGGAGGGGGAGGGGAAGAGGAGCCCCAGCAGCCAATCCAAAGCATGCATTTGCAAGGCTGTTGTGTAGCTGATGGCTGGGCTAATCCCCCAGCCATCAACAACATTGTTGTTCTTTTTAAATTTTGTTTACTTGGGTATCCAAGTAAGCAGTGTTCTCTGTGGTATTGTTTGAAACTGCTCTGTGTAGGGCCAGAGAACCTTTTTAAGGACTTTGCCTGTCTGGACTCCATTCCATTGCTGCTGTGTTGGTGTGGGAGAGAGATTGTGCTGCGCTGGCCCTTGGCCTCAGCTGCTGCTGCTCTCTCTCAGCCTTGCCTGACCTGCCTGGAGAAGAGAAGACGTCTAAGGAAAGACAGTCTTGGGATTCTTGTTTTTATTTTAGTTAGTAAAAGGACTTTTTAAGCCTCAGAGTCCCTTTACTTATCCAGATTTGGGTGGATGAGTACTGGGTAGCTTATTTGGAGTTAGGGGGTTCTGCTGGGGTTGGGGTGGGGTTGCCAATTTGCCCATATCTTACTTTAGTGAGAGGACTTTTAAAAGTGCAGTGTCCTTTTACTTTTCCTGATTCGGGTGGCTTGGATTTCTTGGGGTTAGGGTGAAGGTTTTTTTGGCCGGGGAGTGGTTGGTAAAGTTCCTGTATTGTTAAAAGTCAAGTTTTTTACTGTTTTAAAAGGATTCTGTGTTTGATTTGTTGCTGCTGTGTTGTGCTGCTGTTGTTCCTTTTCTCTTCTGGTTCGGGGGGGGGGGGAGCTGTTTGGCCTAATTTTCATTGTTAAAAAGGTCACTTCTTTAACGTTGAGTTTGTTGGCCTTTTCTCAGTGATCTGTTTGGATCTTTTCTCTGTTGTTGCTGGTTTTGCATCCTGTCCTGTTGTCCCTTTTCCTGGTTCTGGTTTTTTTTTTTTTTGGGGGGGGGGTTAAAAGTTAAATTTCTTTTTGTCACATTTTGTTTTTTTTTAAATTACCTCTGGTTGGTGTGGGGGTTGCTGTGTGGGGTGGGTCACTTTCATGTTTTTATAGTTATTTTTGGAGTCTGAGGGTGCTTTTGGTTTTGCTAGGGCCACTAAATAGGCTGCCCCACTAATAAGGGTGTTTTTAGGGATTGTGTTTGAGAGTTGTGTTGTTTGGGGCAGGGCTGGAGAGCTGGCACCTGTAGATTGCATGTTCTGTGGCAGGGAAGCTGGCACCTGGGTGAGAGACCCAGAACCAGCATGCTTGTTGTGCTTGGCCAGCTCTCCCCGCATTGTTTGGGGCAGGGCTTGAGAGCTGGGATCTGTAGATTGTGTGTTCTGTGGCAGGGAAGGTGGCATCTGGGCGAGAGACCCAGAACCAGCATGCTTGTTATGCTTGGCCAGCTCTCCCCGTGTTATTTGGGGCAAGGCTGGAGAGCTGGCATCTGAGTTTGCTGCAGCCAGATCTGCAGAGCAGACCTTGAGCAGATTGTGTTTTGTGTGGCAGTGATGTTGGCAACTGGGTTTATATTGGTTCCAGGCCTGCACTGCAGGGTTCATAGAGTAGATAGAGGGATGTAGTGCATTTGGGTCCTATAGAGATTCTCTGGTGTGAAGTTAGGTTTGGCTTTGGGTGCCCCAGGAATTGGACCCCCTGGCCCAATCTTTTTGGGACTTGGAGGTTTTGTAGGGGAGAGTCCCCTGCGGGTTCCCCGCAGTTTTGGGGGCTCTCCCTCAACCCCCCTGTCCACCAGTAGCCTCTAATTATGCCCTATGTTGCCATTGATTTCAATGGCCTATAGGGTATAATGGTGGGATAGGGGCAGCCTCTTTGGGTGCTCCTGGAATGGGACCCCCTGGCCCAATCTTTTTGGGACTTGGGGGGTTTGTAGGGGAGAGTCCCCTGCAAATTTGGGGGCTCTCCCTCAGACCCCCTCCCCTGCAGGGAGCTTCCAATATACCCTATTTTGCCATTGATTTCAATGGCCATAGGGTATAATGGGGCTGTATATTCGGAAATAGCCGCGCATCTACCGTATATGCGGCTATTCTGAGTACCGGTATTCGGAAATATACGGTATTCCGAATTTTTTGGCCCCGTATATTTCCAAATCTGATTTTTTCCAAATTTTTTTGCACACCCCTACTGCCTCTCTTCACACACACCCCCCCATTCAAAATGCCCATAGTGTTTAGGGACAGAAAGCGTTTTTCCTTTTTTAAAAAACCGCATTTATTTGAGGGTCAACGCACTCTTTTGGTCCTTAATTTTTCTGCCCTCCCCAGGAAAATGAGATTGCTTCATCTAGGACAAGAGTAACTAAGGTGAGGGTGATGTAAACGGCAAAGGAAGACGTACAATGCAGATCCATAGACTGCCGCCGCGGGATTCGTCTTTATTTCCATAGAAATTTTTTTAAAAGGGGGGGACGAAAATCAATTACTTTATACCTACAAAACAAAAAGAAAAAAGAAAACAGCAGCGAAAGAAATTAGGGATGGATCAATGCAAAGAAGTGCGATCAGAAGAGTAGACTTCCAAATTCGAGGGAGCCTTCCCCCTCCCTCCCACTGGGTCAGGTACGCTTCCACTTTGTGGGAAACCCTATGGTTTTCCAGAACGCTCTAGCAATTCTGGGAGGAAAACTCTATGGTATCATAGAGTTTCCCTCCCAAATTCCTAGAGCGTTTGGGGAAACCGTAGAGTTTCCTCAGAAGCTCATAGAGCGGCCAGCACACGACATCGCCGGTGCAATGTGTGCGTGCAAAGAAAAAAAGACTCCCGTCAGAGCCCGCAGGGGACTTGGCAACCCTAGGATGCAGCCGGGTGGGGCTTTCCCCAACAAGGCTTCTCATTGGCTTGGCAGACTTTTAAAAGCTGCTGTATCAACTGCCACCACAGCACAAGGATCTCCCCTGTGCGACTGGAGGGAACCCCCGGCAGCCATTATGTGGCTGGCTCCACCTCCCCACCATGTTGTGTTGGAACGGCAATGGTGCCCAAAAAGGTTAAGGACCCTTGCAGGGTTCCTTCTACGGCTAGTGTGAGCTAGCTCATCGTTTTTTAGCCTCTGCCTCACAGATTTTTGTCTTCGCTCAGGAAAAAAAAGGCCCCAGAGCAAACGAATGTATGCGGTCGCTCACAACTTTAATGTCAGTAGCTCACAAGGTAGACCTTTTGCTCACATGACTCCGCAGCTTAGAGCAAGGGTGGCCAACGGTAGGTCTCCAGAGGTTTTTTGCCTACAACTCCCATCAGCCCCAGCCATCAGCCATGCTGGCTGCGGCTGATGGGAATTGTAGGCAAAAATCATCTGGAGAGCTTCCTTTGGCCACCCCTGGCTTAGAGGACTGGATCCCTGATGTATGCACCGGCTGAGACTGGGGCTGCCCTCCAGACAGGAGGTCCAGCATTTCATGTGCAGACAATGATTTTTTTTTTTTATTTGAGGGGGAATTTAAAACCCCTACTGAGATACAGTGAGCAGAACTCTCCAGGGGTGTCGAACATGCAGTCCGGGGGCCGAATCGGGCCCCTGGAGGGCTCCTATCAGGCCCCTGTTATCTGCTTCCTTCTCCCTCTCTCTTACTTCCTTCTGCATCACAGCTTGCTTTGCCAGGCTTGCTTAATTACACAGGGCTAATTACAGAGCTACAGAGCAAAACCTCTATTTTCTCCATTGGCTGAGGCCCTTCCCTTGGGGAGGAAGGGGGAGGGAGAGCTTTGCTTTGCCATGCTCTCTCAATCACACAGCAGAGCTACAGAGCCAAGCCTCTCTTCCTTCAATTGGCTGAGGCTCCTCCCCCTCCTAGTCCCCTGAGGAAGGAAAGAGCCAGAGCTTCCATTGCCCAGCTCCCTGGATCCCATGGGAGAAATACAAATAAAGCACGTTTAAGACCAACGAGTGCTAATGTTTTAAAGTTTTCTTTAAAAAAAATCTTTAACTGTGTTTGTTTGTGTCTTTTATAAAGTTATATCTTTGCTGCCTGCATTGCATTTTATGACACATAGGGCCCGGCCCAACGAGATCACATTTATGTCAGATCCAGCCCTCGTAACAAATGAGTTTGACACCCCTGCTCTATGTGAAAGCTCACAGATGATGATGATATTGGATATATATCCCACCCTCGACTTTGAATTTCAGAGTCTCAGAGCGGCTCACAATCTCCTTTATCTTCCTCTCCCACAACAGACATCCTGTGAGGTGGGTGGGGCTGAGAGAGCTCTTGCAGCAGCTGCCCTTTCAAGGAGAACTCTGCCGGAGCTAGGGCTGACCCAAGATCATTCCAGCAGCTGCAAGTGGAGGAGTGGGGAAATCCAACCCAGTTCTCCCAGATAAGAGAGCTATGGCTGACCCAAGGCCGTTCCAGCAGCTGCAAGTAGAGGAGTGGGGAATCAAACCCGGTTCTCCCAGATAAGAGAGTTATGGCTGACCCAAGGCCATTCCAGCAGCTGCAAGTGGAGGAGTGGGGAATCCAACCCGGTTCTCCCAGATAAGAGAACTATGGCTGACCCAAGGCCATTCCAGCAGCTGCAAGTGGAGGAGTGCGGAAATCCAACCCAGTTCTCCCAGATAAGAGAGCTATGGCTGACCCAAGGCCATTCCAGCAGCTGCAAGTGGAAGAGTGGAGAATCAAATCCAATTCTCCCAGATAAGAGAGCTCTTGGCTGACCCAAGGCCATTCCAGCAGCTGCAAGTGGAGGAGGAGGGAAATCAACCCAGTTCTCCCCAGATAAGAGAGCTACGGCTGACCAAGGCCATTCCAGCAGCTGCAAGTGGAAGAGTAGAGAATCAAATCCGGTTCTCCCAGATAAGAGAGTTCTGGCTGACCCAAGGCCATTCCAGCAGCTGCAAGTGGAGGAGTGGGGAAATCCAACCCAGTTCTCCCAGATAAGAGAGCTATGGCTGACCCAAGGCCATTCCAGCAGCTGCAAGTGGAAGAGTGGAGAATCAAATCTGGTTCTCCCAGATAAGAAAGCTCTGGCTGACCCAAGGCCATTCCAGCAGGTGCAAGTGGAGGAGTGGGGAAATCAAACCCAGTTCTCCCAGATAAGAGAGCTATGGCTGACCCAAGACCATTCAGCAGCTGCAAGTGGAGGAGTGGGGAATCAAACCCGGTTCTCCCAGAGAAGAGAGCTCTGGCTGACCCAAGGCCATTCCAGCAGCTGCAGGTGGAGGAGTGGGGAATCAAATCCGGTTCTCCCAGAGAAGAGAGCTATGGCTGACCCAAGGCCATTCCAGCAGCTGCAAGTGGAGGAGTGGGGAATCAAACCCGGTTCTCCCAGATAAGAGAGCTATAGCTGACCCAAGACCATTCCAGCAGCTGCAAATGGAGGAGTGGGGGAATCAAACCCAGTTCTCCCAGATAAGAGAGCTATGGCTGACCCAAGACCATTCCAGCAGCTGCAAGTGAAGGAGTGGGGAATCAAACCCGGTTCTCCCAGATAAGAGAGCTCTGGATGACCCAAGGCCATTCCAGCAGGTGCAAGTGGAGGAGTGGGGAATCAAACCCCGTTCTCCCAGAGAAGAGAGCTACGGCTGACCCAAGGCCATTCCAGCAGGTGCAAGTGGAGGAGGCGGGAATCAAACCCGGTTCTCCCAGATAAGAGAGCTCTGGCTGACCCAAGGCCATTCCAGCAGCTGCAAGTGGAGGAGTGGGGAATCAAACCCGGTTCTCCCAGATAAGAGAACTATGGCTGACCCAAGGCCATTCCAGCAGCTGCAAGTGGAAGAGTGGAGAATCAAATCCGGTTCTCCCAGATAAGAGAGCTCTGGCTGACCCAAGGCCATTCCAGCAGCTGCAAGTGGAGGAGTGGGGGAATCAAACCCGGTTCTCCCAGATAAGAGAGCTATGGCTGACCCAAGGCCATTCCAGCATGTGCAAGTGGAGGAGTGGGGAATCAAACCCGGTTCTCCCAGATAAGAGAACTATGGCTGACCCATGGCCATTCCAGCAGCTGCCAGTGGAGGAGGGGGGAAATCAATCCCAGTCCTTCCAGATAAGAATCCAGACACTTAACCATGTCACCAAACTGGACTCTCGAATTCTGCATGGCTGGCATTGACAACGTTCTGTAGTTCTCTCAGATAAGAGAGGTATGGCTGACCCAAGGCCATTCCGGCAGCTGCCAAGTGGAGGAGCGGGGCAGTCTAACCCAGTTCTCCCAGAGAAGAGTCCACACACTTAATGACTACACCAAACGGACAGCAAAGCGGCGCACGATCTCTTCCACAAAGAGGACCCCAGTGGGGGCACGTTTGCTTTGTCCTTCCCCGCCTCCCATCCCTGAGAGCCCATTACCTGGCTGGCCGGCTGTTTCTCGGGCGGGGCAGACAGCTGCACGTGGCTCTGGGGGAGCTGGGGCTGGACATAGATCTTCTGGGCGGTGGGCGCCTGCTGCAGCTTGGGCAGCTGCTGGGTGGTCTTGACGGCCAGCACCTGGACGACGGTCTGCTGGGGCTGGGCCACCAGGGTGGGAAGTTGCCTCTCGCGGATGATGGAGTGGTGCGGGGCCGGCGGGGCCTCCGGCTTGGGCTGCCCCGGGTCCGGCGGCGGCTGGAGCGGGGCCAGCTTCTGGTGGCGGATGGAGAGCTGGGGCATCTGGGGGAGCTTGTGGGGGAGCGGCTCGGCCTGCAGGTGGATGGTCTGCTTCTGCTTGGCCTGGAAGCACTGCAGGGTCTGGCTCAGCTTCTGGGGCGTCTGGGCCAGGGCGGAGCGGTAGAAGAGCCCCGTCTGGGGGTCCAGCGTGTCCATCTCTTCCACTTCCCCCTCCTCCGTGCCCAGCGGCTCGCTGTGCTTCGTGAACGCCGTGTGGCTGCTCAGGGCCTTGAAGGGGCGCCGAAGAAAACCCACCCCCAAAATAAAAAGAGGCAGGTAAGCAGCGAAACGGAAGCAGAAAGAAGATGATATTGGATTTATATTCCGCCCTATGCTCTGAATCTCAGAGCGGCTCACAATCTCCGTTCCCTTCCTCCCCCACAACAGACACCCTGTGAGGTAGATGAAGATATTGGATTTATATCCCGCCCTCCACTCCAAAGAGTCTCAGAGCGGCTCACAATCTCCTTTCCCTTCCTCCCCCACAACAGACACCCTGTGAGGTAGATGAAGATATTGGATTTATATCCCGCCCTCCACTCCAAAGAGTCTCAGAGCGGCTCACAATCTCCTTTGCCTTCCTCCCCCACAACAGACACCCTGTGAGGTAGATGAAGATATTGGATTTATAACCCGCCCTCCACTCCGAAGAGTCTCAGAGCGGCTCACAATCTCCTTTACCTTCCTCCCCCACAACAGACACCCTGTGAGGTAGATGAAGATATTGGATTTATAACCCGCCCTCCACTCCGAAGAGTCTCAGAGTGGCTCACAATCTCCTTTCCCTTCCCCCCCCTACAACAGACACCCTGTGAGGTAGATGAAGATATTGGATTTATATCCCGCCCTCCACTCCGAAGAGTCTCAGAGCGGCTCACAATCTCCTTTCCCTTCCCCCCCACAACAGACACACTGTGAGGTAGAAGAAGATGTTGGATGTATATCCCGCCTTCCACTCCGAAGAGTCTCAGAGCGGCTCACAATCTCCTTTCCCTTCCCCCCGCAACAGACACACTGTGAGGTAGAAGAAGATATTGGATTTATATCCCGCCCTCCACTCCAAAAGAGTCTCAGAGCGGCTCACAATCTCCTTTACCTTCCTCCCCCACAACAGACACCCTGTGAGGTGTGTGGGGCTGAGAGAGCTCTCCCAGAAGTTGCCCTTTCAAGGGCAGAGTCTCAGAGCAGCCTACAATCTCCTTTACCTCCCCCCACACACACACAACAGACACCCTGTGAGGGAGCTGGGCTGAGAGAGCTCTCCCAGAAGTTGCCCTTTCAAGGACAACTCCTACCAGAGCTGTGGCTGACCCAAGGCCATTCCAGCAGCTGCAAATGGAGGAGGGGGGAAATCAATCCCAGTCCTTCCAGATAAGAGTCCAGACACTTAATCACGACACCAAACTGGACTCTCGAATTCTGCATGGCTGGCATTGACAACGTTCTGTAGTCGAAGGCTTTCACGGCCGGAGTTCGTTAGCGGTTGTAGATTTTCCAGGCTTGGCATCGTGAGACCTGACCGGCCACCGCAGAGGTGCAACCCTATTTGTCAGGTCTCGCAGTGCCACACAGCCCGGAAAATCTACAACCGCTAACTGACAACATTGCTGTGGCCGTCGCTGCAACCTCTGGAAGCAAATCCCACATTGTTACCATGCTCTGTGTAAAGCGGCTTTTCCGTTTGTCTGTCCTGACTGCCCTTTGCTTGCTTTGCCAGGCTTGCTCAATCATACAGGAGCTACAGCGCAAAGCCTCTATCTTCTCCATTGGCTGAGGCTCCTCCCTTGGGGAACGAGGGGGAGAGGAGAGAATTCTGCATGGCCAGCACTGACAACATTGACTGGGACAGCTTGTGCTGGTTATGCTCCCTAGACATCTCCTCCTTTAACTCCCTTTCTGTGTCCTAAATCCCAACTCCCCTTCCTCTTATCCATCTCTGCTAGGGGGATCCCTGAAGTATGCCCGGGGCCTACTGACACCTTTTCTGGTGTCACCTTTACTGACACCTTTTCTGGTGGCAAAGTATTCTTAGAAAAGCATTTGGGAGTTTTGTCCAGCAAAGCTTCTGATCAGCTATGTAGATTTTTAAAAACATGGCTTTGGCAGAAGTTGCCACCACAGAGGTCTTTAGTGTGCGAATGTAGAAAAGCAGTGGCAGCCATTTTGGGGCTGGCTCCGCCTCCCAAGGCAGCCATTTTGGGGCTGGCTCTGCCACCCGAGGCAGCCATTTTGGGGCTGGCTCCGCCTCCCGAGGCAGCCATTTTGGGGCTGGCTCCGCCTCCCGAGGCAGCCATTTTGGGGCTGGCTCCACCTCCCGAGGCAGCCGTTTTGGGGCTGAGTCCATTATGCGGTATCAGAATTCCAAAGGCGGTTCACGGGATCAAGAAAGTTGGGGACCCCTGCTCTGCTATTATTCCCCTAGAGCAGGGGTAGGGAATGTTGGCTCTCCGGATGTTTTTTTTCTACCTACAACTCCATCAGCCCCAGCCAGCATGGCCAATGGCTGGGGCTGATGGGAGTTGTAGGCAAAAAGCATCCGGAGAGCCGACGTTCCCTACCCCTGCAGAGAGATCTGCCCCATGCTTATGCCAGCAGCCGCCACCATCCCACCCCCCCCCAGAGCGACAGCTGGGTGACAGTGACAAACTGACCTGCTGCATGATGTGCGTGATAGCGCCTGTGGAGGATGCCGGGATGGATTTCACCACGACGGACGTCTGTGTGGCTGTCTGCGACTGAGCCACATGCTGCAGGAGGGTCCGCTGAGGCTGGGATGATGGCTGGTGGGGCTGGGACCTGTGGCTAACTGGAAACGGGGAGCGAGGGAAGGGGGTGTCAGAAAAAAAAGGTCAACTGCAGCTTCCCTAAACCCAGTGCAAAGCCCCCTGCCCAGAAGGCCAAGTGTGCAGATGAGATACCCTCCCCAACAAATAAGAAGAGAACACACCAATGCTACATGCCGGTTTCAACCAACTGTAGGGGGCGGGGGGGGGGGAGGGGAGCTGCTGAGAGCGCTGCAACGTTTGTCGTCAACGTGTATGAGGAGAAGCCGAGGCAGCCATTTTGGGGCTGGCTCCGCCTCCCGAGGCAGCCATTTCGGGGATGACTCCGCCTCCCGAGGCAGCCATTTTGGGGCTGGCTCTGCCTCGGCCCTCGGGTTAAAGTGCTCGACCTTAACCGGGGGAAATGCAAGTTCGAGTCTCCAGCTGGCCATGAAAAATTCACTGGAGGAAGCCAGGCCGGATGTATGCTCCTGGCTGAGTCTGGTTGGCAGGAAGAGAACAGAGAGCCACATGTACCTCACTCAGCTCCTTGGGTGGGATAAAAGTGTGGTCTTTAAAAAAAACAAACAAAAACACCTGAGGCTGGAGTCTATATACAGGGCCTTCTGTGTGAAGGCACCCTGCGTCCCTCTCCTCCCAACACCCTGACAGTGGCGCTCGTACCAGATCTGACCTCGCCCTGAGGGTATTCTAGATTGTCCGTGCCCTGCTTTACCTTTCTCCTGAGCGAAGGGCGGCCAATTGTGAGAAAGCACAAGGTATTAAGTTTGCAGCTGAGCACTCGTCAAATGAAAGGGGGCGGGGAACGCAGGCTAATCTTACCGCAGGCAATCTGAAGTCTTTAAGCGACTTGTGAAAAGCCTGATAGGTACGCATCAAAATCCTGAAATTCAGGTTCTTGCACAGAAGTTCCAATGAAAACAGAAGTCCCAATGAAAGCTTATGGGACCAGTTCACGCCAGAGGCCACGACTCCCGGTGGCAGCTATCGGCTCCATAACAGCCACTGCAGCATCCCACAAAAGCTCAACACCTACGCCAGAACGAAAGTTCTCATCTACTCACCCTCTGTCAGTGCCTGGCTTCCTCTTGAGCAGAAAGGAACAAGACGGCAGAACTAAATGAGATTGCGGTCGAATCGCTTGTTCCTCTCTGCTACTGTAAGAAGCCAAGCATCGCAAAGGAACTGTAAAGATCTTTATGGGAGGGGGGAGGGGGGGCTTCAGGTGGGTAGCAATGTTGGATTGAAGCAGCAGAGCAAAGGTGGCGTCCAGTGGCACCTTTAAGACCAACGAAGTTTAATTCTGGGTATCAGCTTTTGCATGTGTGCACTTGAAGAAGAAAAAGAACGTCGACCGCAGGGTGACATGATAGAGGTTTACAAAATTATGCATGGGATGGAGAAGGTAGAGAAAGAAGTCCTTTTCTCCCTTTCTCACAATACAAGAACTTGTGGGCATTCAGTGAAATTGCTGAGCAGTCGGGTTAAAACGGATAAAAGGAAGTCCTTCTTCTCCCAAAGGGTGATTAACATGTGGAATTCACTGCCACAGGAGGTGGCGGCGGCTACAAGCATAGCCAGCTTCAAGAGGGGACTGGATAAAAATATGGAGCAGAGGTCCATCAGTGGCTATTAGCCACAGTGTGTGTGTGTGTGTGTGTGTGTGTGTGTGTGTATATATATGTGTGTGTGTGTGTGTGTGTGTGTGTGTGTGTGTGTAAATTTTTGGCCACTGTGTGATACAGTGTGTTGGACTGGATGGGCCATTGGCCTGATCCAACATGGCTTCTCTGATGTTCTTATGTGACACAGAGTGTTGGACTGGATGGGCCATTGGCCTGATCCAACATGGCTTCTCTTATGTTCTTAAGAAGACAATAGATTTATTCCCTGCCCTTCTCTCTGAATCAAGAGTCTCAGAGTGGCTCACAATCTCCTTTATCTTCTTCCCCCAGAACAGACGCCCTGTAAGCCATGTTTCCTCTAAGCTGCAGAGTCTTATGAGCAAAAATTCTACTTTGTCAGCGACTGGTATTAAAGTTATGAGCTCCTAGTGTGCTCCGGGGTCATCCTTCCTGAGCTAAGACAAAAAATGTGTGAGCTGGAGGCTCAAAATCTGTGAGCTAGCTCACGCTAACTCATCTTAGAGGGAACGCTGCCTGTGAGGTGGGTGGGGCTGAGAGAGCTCTCCCAGAAGCTGCCCTTTCAAGGACAACTCTATGAGAGCTCTGGCTGACCCAAGGCCATTCCAGCAGGTGCAAGTGGAGGAGTGGGGAATCAAACCCGGTTCTCCCAGATAAGAGAGCTCTGGCTGACCCAAGGCCATTCCAGCAGGTGCAAGTGGAGGAGTGGGGAATCAAACCCGGTTCTCCCAGATAAGAGAGCTCTGGCTGACCCAAGGCCATTCCAGCAGGTGCAAGTGGAGGAGTGGGGAATCAAACCCTGTTCTCCCAGATAAGAGAGCTCTGGCTGACCCAAGGCCATTCCAGCAGGTGCAAGTGGAGGAGTGGGGAATCAAACCCGGTTCTCCCAGATAAGAGAGCTATGGCTGACCCAAGGCCATTCCAGCAGGTGCAAGTGGAGGAGTGGGGAATCAAACCCTGTTCTCCCAGATAAGAGAGCTCTGGCTGACCCAAGGCCATTCCAGCAGGTGCAAGTGGAGGAGTGGGGAATCAAACCCGGTTCTCCCAGATAAGAGAGCTATGGCTGACCCAAGGCCATTCCAGCAGGTGCAAGTGGAGGAGTGGGGAATCAAACCCTGTTCTCCCAGATAAGAGAGCTCTGGCTGGCCCAAGGCCATTCCAGCAGGTGCAAGTGGAGGAGTGGGGAATCAAACCCGGTTCTCCCAGATAAGAGAGCTCTGGCTGACCCAAGGCCATTCCAGCAGGTGCAAGTGGAGGAGTGGGGAATCAAACCCGGTTCTCCCAGATAAGAGAGCTATGGCTGACCCAAGGCCATTCCAGCAGGTGCAAGTGGAGGAGTGGGGAATCAAACCCGGTTCTCCCAGATAAGAGAGCTATGGCTGACCCAAGGCCATTCCAGCAGGTGCAAGTGGAGGAGTGGGGAATCAAACCCGGTTCTCCCAGATAAGAGAGCTATGGCTGACCCAAGGCCATTCCAGCAGGTGCAAGTGGAGGAGTGGGGAATCAAACCCTGTTCTCCCAGATAAGAGAGCTCTGGCTGACCCAAGGCCATTCCAGCAGGTGCAAGTGGAGGAGTGGGGAATCAAACCCGGTTCTCCCAGATAAGAGAGCTATGGCTGACCCAAGGCCATTCCAGCAGGTGCAAGTGGAGGAGTGGGGAATCAAACCCTGTTCTCCCAGATAAGAGAGCTCTGGCTGACCCAAGGCCATTCCAGCAGGTGCAAGTGGAGGAGTGGGGAATCAAACCCTGTTCTCCCAGATAAGAGAGCTCTGGCTGACCCAAGGCCATTCCAGCAGGTGCAAGTGGAGGAGTGGGGAATCAAACCCGGTTCTCCCAGATAAGAGAGCTATGGCTGACCCAAGGCCATTCCAGCAGGTGCAAGTGGAGGAGTGGGGAATCAAACCCGGTTCTCCCAGATAAGAGAGCTATGGCTGACCCAAGGCCATTCCAGCAGGTGCAAGTGGAGGAGTGGGGAATCAAGCCTGGTTCTCCCATATAAGAGAGCTGTGGCTGACCCAAGGCCATTCCAGCAGGTGCAAGTGGAGGAGTGGGGAATCAAACCCGGTTCTCCCAGATAAGAGAGCTATGGCTGACCCAAGGCCATTCCAGCAGGTGCAAGTGGAGGAGTGGGGAATCAAGCCTGGTTCTCCCATATAAGAGAGCTGTGGCTGACCCAAGGCCATTCCAGCAGGTGCAAGTGGAGGAGTGGGGGAATCAAACCCGGTTCTCCCAGGTAAGAGTCCATGCACTTAACCACCACACCAAACTGGCTCTGGGAGTGTAAGGCTGAGGTGTAAAGCTGGGGTGCACAACATGAAAGCTTATACCCAGAATTAAAACTCTGTTGGTCTTAAAGGTGCCAGTGGTCTCAAAACTTGGTTCTACAGGTGGCTGGCTGTACGTACTGATAGCTACGACAATCATCCGGAGGCTTCCAAACACGTTGAGTGAACTGTCTTAGTACAGAAGTGGAAATTCACTAATTCCGCAGAAGCTTGAACCAGTTCTGGAGGAAAACGCTTTGTTGGATTAACCCAGGATATGTTCTAGATTGTTATTGTTATTATTATTTTAAAAAGGCCTTTTAGAAATAAAATGTCTGACCTATGTGGTTTTGGAGGTACTCTTCCGATTGTGAACGAATACAGGGCTGTCTTCCTGAGTCTGCAGATTAAACAGAAGTGTTAAGAGCTAAGAGAAGAGTCAGAAATGGCTTGGCTCATCTCTGCCAGGAGTTTAGCTCTAAAGCCTACACAAGCTTTTTTTGCTCAGAACTCATCCGCTGGGCCCCTTGTGATTTTTCGTCGCATGTACGAAAATTTGGAGCGGTGGGGAGACTCAAGTAGGCATGCTCTCTGGAACAGAAGCAGAGCTCAAGATGCGACAGGCTGGGGCTGTTAGACCCTGTTCCCATTATCTCCTTCACAGGGTATCCTCCCGCAGAGCCGGGGGTTCTATCCCAGGATAAGGCAGCAAAATCCCCACTTATTTGTTTACCTGCAAAATGACTCGCTGTACGCAGCCCAAGCGTTCAAAACAATTTAACGGTTAAAAAAAAATGCATTATAACCCCCACCCCATAAAATTAAACACAGATACGAGAAGAGCCTGCTGGATCAGACCAATAACCCACCTAGTACAGCATCCTGTCTTACAGTGGCCAACCAGTTCTTCTGGAGGACCAGCAACAGGCCACAGAGGTTGAGACCTTCGTAATCACATCAGAAAGCCCTTCTGGATCAGATCAGCAGTCAACCTACGCCAAACATTCTGTCACACACAGGCCAAGCAGTTCCTCTGGAGGGCCACAACTGGGCAGAGAGGCTGAGGCCTTCTCCTGATAAGAACACTAGAAGAGTCTTGCCGGATCAGAACAACGGACCTTCTAGGCAAATGATGCAGCAAGAGATTTTGAAAATTTTGGGATCTAATATCAAGAAGGCACCGGACATTTTTCTGTTGGGATTACAAATGGAAATATTTCCAAAACAAGATAGAAGGGTAATTTGTGATATGCTTTCGGCTGCTCCGACATTATATGCGCAGATGTGGAAGCAAGACAAAATACCAGAAAAGTGGGAATGGACTTTAAAAGTTATGCATTGGAGTGAAATGGACAAGCTGACAAGAATCTTAAAAGAAACATGATTAGAAAAGTTTAAAAATGAGAGGGGAAAATTTCAAAAATATTTTGAAAAACAATGGAATGTTAAAGGTTATTTGGCGACTTTTGACAATGATTAAGTTCTAAAGGAACGTTAAATGGACTATAGTAAAAAAGTGAGACTACTGGAATATATTTTTTTCCGTTCTTTTGATAATGACTAAAGGACTACTATGAAGATGGGATTACAATTATAAACTATGTTTTTTTTTCTTTCCTTTTCTCTTTTTGCTTTATGTTTTCTTTTTTACGAGGATTCTTTAATAGACAAATTGATTACCTTTTTTTTTTAGCAATTTAATTAAAATACACTGCTGGGGGGTCACTAAAAGGGGGGGGGAGGGGGGAGAAAATGTAATGTATATGTATTAATTTTAATACATATACATTACAGGTGTTTGTTTGTGAGTTTCCTGCCTTGTGCAGGGGGTTGGACTAGATGACCCTGGAGGTCCCTTCCAACTCTAGGATTCCTGACACTTTGAGTGATTCCTCAGTGCAACAGGCTTCTTCAGGAGGTGGTGGGCTCTCTTTCCTTGAGGTTTTTAAACAGAGGCTAGAGGGCCATCTGACAGCAATGAGGATCCTGTGAATTTAGGGGGAGGTGTTTACAAGTTTCCTGTCTTGTGCAGGGGTTGGACTAGATGACCCTGGAGGTCCCTTCCAACTCTAGGATTCCTGACACTTCGAGTGATTCCTCAGTGCAACAGGCTTCTTCAGGAGGTGGTGGCTCTCTTACCTTGGAGGTTTTTAAACAGAGGCTAGAGGGCCATCTGACAGCAATGAGGATCCTGTGAATTTAGGGGGAGGTGTTTGCGAGTTTCCTGCCTTGTGCAGGGGGTTGGACCAGATGACCCTGGAGGTCCCTTCCAACTCAAGGATTCCTGACACTTCGAGCGATTCCTCAGTGGAACAGGCTTCCTCCTCGGGAGGTGGTGGGCTCTCATCCCTTGGGAGGTTTTTAAGCAGAGGCTAGATTGCCATCTGACAGCAAACGCAGTTCCTGCAGACTGGGCAGATCATGAGAAGGAGGGCAGGGAGGGTTGTATATGATCAGGGCCTAGTTCTTGTGGCCCTTTGCTACTCTGGGGTAAGGAACAATTCTTCTCCAGGCCAATCTGGCAAGGGATCCCGGAGGTTTTTGCCATCTTCCGGGCATGGAGCCGGGGTCACTGGGGAGGTATGCATTGGAGGTGGGGAGGTATTTTTATAATAATAAGCAAGCCAGCTAGCTCACAGTTTGTCAAGCCTCTTGCTCAACGCACTTTGTCTCAGCTCAGGAAGGATGGCCCCAGAGCCAACTCATTTCTGCAGGAGTCCAGCGGCTCGCCCACAACTTTAACGCCAGCAGCTCACAAAGTAGACTTTTTTGCTTCGCGGCTTAGAGGGAGAGTTGTTGGTGGCGAGCTCTGGTTCCCGCAGCAGTTGCCCTGGGGCGGCCAATTCGCGGCTGTGTCCACCGCGCCGTGTTGGAATTCCGAAGGCCACCCAGGGGCTCAGCATTATTGAGGAAGCTGTGGTCCACCGGATCGGCTGTCTTCTGA